>NC_061117.1:115188530-115345955 GCF_002878395.1 Capsicum annuum
TATATATATATATATATATATATATATATATATATATATAACTGTAGTATATATAATATTTTACTTCTTTATTTGCATCATTTGACTTGAATGGTGTTTAGGAAAAAAATTATTAAAAACATGTGATCTCAAATAATTCTAGAAAATTATATGTAATAAACTCAAATATGAGTGACTTTAGATATTTAACCTCAGTAAAAAATATCTTTAAAAATAAAGATAATTATTCTTATTTTTTAAGTATAGTACAAGTATTATTTTACTCTTTTACATCAAGTATACTTTTAAACTTTTCATACTCATTTGTCTCTCAAAAGAGATTTTTTATTATTTTTACTTTTTTATTTTAACTTTAATTTTATTATTCTATTTTTTATTATTTTGACCTTTTTATTTTTTTTAATTTTATTTTCATGTTTTAATTTATTCGTCTCAACATTTATTTTTTTCTCTTTTTTCTTTTTTATCAAACATTATCTATTTCTTCATTTTTTTTCTTTTTTTAATTCATTTGTCTCAACTTTTATTTTTTATTTTTTATCAGTTCTTTTTTTTTTTTTCCTAATTTTTCTCAAACTTTATTTTTATTTTTATTTTTTCCTATCATTTTTTAAATTTTTTATTTTTTTCTTAATCTTTATTCTTTTCTTGCCTTTTTTTCTCAATCTTTTTTTTTTATTTCACTGTTTTGTTTCATCGTTTTTTTCTTTTTTTTCAGTTATCTTTTTCCTCTCATTTTTCTCAAATTTTATTTTTATTCTTTTCTTTCATTTTTATTTTTGTCATTTTTTTGATTCTTTGCTTTTTTTCTTAATCTTTATTTTTGTTCTCAATCTCTTTTTTATAATTTTTTTATTTTGTTTGATATTTTTTTCTTTTTTCTCAACTTCTATTATATTTTGATAATAAATAAAAAATTGAATAATCCGCAAAGGGATCTTCTTTTTTTAACATCAAAGAAAATTTAATGGCATGAATTGTTGTTAGAAAATTCTTTGAAAATTCTTGAGAAAAATTGTGTCTCTAGGGCGAGAATTGTAGAACATCTCATAAAGAAAGACATAACATGGTAGTGTCAATTCTTACCCGTGGGAAATAATTTATTATTTGAAAGTTTTTGAGCTAAGTCTTGCCTCTAAGGCAATAGTTGTAGAACATTTCATAAAGAAAGGCATAACGTGGTAGTGTTAACTTTTGCTCCTGGGGCATAATTTATTATTTAAAAGTTCTTGAGCTAAATCTTGCCTCTAAGGCAATAGTTATAGAACATCTCATAAATGAAAATATAACGTGGTAGAGTTTACTCTTGTCCGTGGGGCATAATTTGTAGTTTGAAAGTCCTCGAGCTAAATCTTGCCTCTAAGACAATAGATGTAGAACATCTCATAAGTGAAAATATAACGTGGTAGAGTCAACTCTTGTTCGTGGGCCATAATTTGTAGTTTGAAAGTCTCTAAGCTAAGTCTTGCCTTTAAGGACATCTCATAAATGAAAACATAACATGGTAGAGTCAACTTTTGCCCGTGGGGCATAATTTGTTGTTTGAAAGTCCCTGACCTAAGTTTTGCCTCTAAGGTAAGAGTTATAAAATATCTCGTAAATCAAAATACAATGTGGTAGTGTCAAATTATGCCCATTAAACATAACTTGTTGTTTAAAAGTCATAAGTCTTATCTCTACAATATGCTAGTGCCAACTCTTGCCCATAAAACGTACCTTGTTTGAAAGTCATAAATCTTATCTTTATAATGCGATAGTGTCAACTCTTGCTCATGAGATGTAACTTGAATGGGAGAAATTGAAGAAAAGAACAAAAATAATAAAAATTGTGGAAAAAGAAGAAAATGAAGAAAACTATTAAGAAAATAAAAATCAAAGAAAATGTAGAAGTTGAGAGAGAATGAGAAAAAAATAACGGTTGATAAAAATAAAAAAAATATTAAATAAAAATAAAGGTCTAGAAAAAATTTAAAAGAAAAGAAAAAATAAAAATCAAAGAAAAATGAAAAAAAAATTATTTTATAAAAGTAGATGTCGAGAGGTGTAAAAAAAAAATAAGGGTTGGAAAAAAAAAGGAAAGAAAAAAAAAAGGAGTTGAGAGGGAAAAAGGAAAAAAGTAAGGGTTGAGAAAAATAAAAAATAAAAAGAGAAGGAAAAATAAAAATTAAAGTACAATTAAAAAGAGAAAAGAAAATAAAAGTTGAAAGATATAAATATAGAGTTGTTATCCATTATGAGGATTATTTATTTAACTTATTCCATTAGTCAGGTGTGATTTCGTCCAAAAATATATTAGTTAAGAGGTGAAGGCTATTTTAATGAAACTTTTTTATTTGATACTAAAATTTAAAAGTCACCTCAATTTAGGTCTATTCCTGAAAATTATCCGATAATTATTAGATATTTGTGTGATTCTAAATTATTTTACTAGGTAGATAAGATTTTCAAAATTAAATCATTTCTAATTACAGTGTTATGATATTTTTTATATATGAACTAAAAACAAAAATGTGCCATGTGAAATAGAACGAATAATTAACTACCTAAATTTTTATTTTATTAAATCACTTAATTATATATATTTTTGTAATCTAAAATTAATATCAAGTGCAAATAAATATTCTTTCCATTTCAAAATAATTTAATTGTTGGAGCATGACACACCCCTTAAGAGGTTACTTTCAATTATTACCTTTTTAATTATTTTTAAATTGTACTCATAGAGAATGTGAAATACTTAAAAATCTTATTAAAACGAAAGGATAAAATTTAAAAAAAGGTTTAATAAATTTTTTGAATAATAAATAACTTATTTATTTTGAAATAGCGTGAGTATGTCCCTTGTCTATCTCAATTTAGAAAATGGATGGAGAATTTAATGTGAATTAGCGGGAAATTAGATAAATCACACGCGGAAGAGCGTCACTATCACGAGAAAACAATGCCTTCTTCTCCTCCCGACAAACGCTCTAAGATAATGCCACGTGTAGGAGGACGAGCATGTGCAAACTTGTCTAGAATTCTAGTGGGCATCTGCATCGGGATTCACGCCGAATAAATGTAACGTTGTTGGTAGACGTAACGTGAACTTGCCGCTTCCTTTTTTTTCTCTTTCTGTCCGGTTGTTTAGACTTTATCCTAAGAAGATAGAGGAATTTTATTCTCAAGGTAATATGATGTGACCTTATCACAACTTGTTTCAATTATACTTCCCCTCCTAATTCAAACTCAATATAAAATTTAAATATGCGTAAATATGAATTTGATGGTATTTCTTAAAAAATATATATATTTAAACATAAATTTAAAATAATTATGAATTAAAATTACATTTAAATATTCATTTCACAATAAAAATGTCGAACTGAAAAGTTACAACTAGAATCAATTTTCTAGACTTGAAAAACGAGGAGTGACCAATTGAATACCACCAAACTTTTAAATTTATGGTAAGAAAATAATATTTAACTGTTTGTGTGATGATAAAGAAATTTTTTAGAATTGACTTATTTTACAACATTTTATTTGTTGCTGGTTAAAAAAATGTACGTCACGTAAATAAATAAAAGGGATGTTAATAACTTTCACATTCAAAAGTTGATGGAGACGGTGATGAAGATGTTGAGATGTATGTCTGGACTTAATAGGAAGGATAGAGTTAGAAATAAAATTATTCGAGAAAAGATAGAAGTGGCTTTGATGAAAGATAAGTTGCCGGAAGTGAGGTTGAGATGGTTTAGACATTTGAGAAGATGTGAGAGGCTGACTATGGATGGTTTATAGGTCGAAAAAATATTGAAGAGAAGTGATTAGACATGATATGGAGTAGTTATAACTTATGGAAGACATGAACGCCGATAGGAAGATATGGACAACACATATTAGGGTGGAAGGTTAGTGGGTAAGAGTGCTAGGGAAGAGTGTTTTGTTTGTAGATGTTTGTATAATCATAGTGTTATGCATATGCCCTATAGTTTCTTGTTTATGATGTTTTGGTGATGTTTGTGATTTTCAGATAGGTATTTCATAGTATCTTTGTGGGTGTTTTGTTTCTTTTATTATTTTAATGGTGTGTTACCCATTTTATTATTTATTTTTATATTTTTTGCATGTTATACTATTATTTATTTGAACTGCGAGTCTATGAAAACAATCTTTCTATTTGTAGAAAGATTCAACTTTTAAAAATATACTGAATATATCGTTGTTGTAAATAAAAAGGATCAAATATACCACGTAGTAGTTTTTAACATTCATTGATTTATTCGTCGTACATATGGGAAGCAATCTATCTATCTATCTATCTCTCTCTCTATATATAAAGATCATTGGAGGCTGCTGATGTAGCATGCCCCAATGATCAGCAAACCTATTTATCTTTTTCCTGATTTTTTTGAGTTATTTTTGTTCTGTTTTGATTTATTATCATCTATTTTTCAATTAATAAAACCCATTAATTATCATTTTGTCATTATCAAGCACCATTAATCTAGCAAAATCGCCGGTCTTCCTTTTTTTTCCCTCCTCTCAGTTTTTCCTGGTTATACCATTTTTGGCGTTGGCATTTTGTTAAACTGTGATGGAATAATTAATTTCCGTTCTGCTATGTACATGATTTCTTTCACCATTCATAAGAAGCGACTATCTTGGGTTTTTCTGCTCGTTTAAAATAAACAAATAAAATTCTATTACATACTATTAATTCATCCATTTGATTTTATGTGCCTTTTTAGTCCATCCCAAAAAAGTCATCTTAATATAATTAATGACATGTATAATTAAAATATTTAATTATAAAATTTCTTTTTATATTAATGAATTTACTTATAGTTATAAAAATAATAAAAATTATTCTAAATCTTAAATTTTAAAAGTTTTTTTCCTCCTTAAATGTCGTGTCAAGTCAAAGAATGACACATAAAATGAGATAAAAAAAAGTACTAAAAGGTTGTTTGGTTGGGAAACAAGTTATGTTGGGATTAATTATACTGAAATTAATTATACTGAAATTAGTTATTCCGAGATTAGTTATTCTGGTATTATTTTTAAGTGGTTGTTTGATATGTGGTACTAAAAATAATATCTATTGCATTCTTTATAAGAATAGATAGTTTGTTCACAAAAATAACCTTCACTTTATTTAGTTAAGTATTTTCCTTCATATTAAAGCATACAAAAAATTAAAATGTTACTATTTTTTTTAACTTTAGTACTTTCTTTTTCCTAAAAATACGTGTTAAGAAATTTATGTTGATATTTCTTAAATGTGTATGGAGTTTTAATATTTCATGTTAAATTACTTATTTTGTCCTAATACTATAAAATGTTGATAATTTTATTTTTTTGTTAAAAAAATCATCATAAAAAAATGTGAAAAGAATTACTCTCATTTTTCATTATTTAGTATCATTAATATTTGGAGATTTAAATTATATTTTTTAAAAAATTAATTTTTCAAATATTTTTAGTTATATATAAAAAATAATTTTTTATTTAATAATTAAATATGTACTAAGTTAGAAAGGAAATGTCAAAATAATTTAATTACTCGTTCATGGTAAATTTGTTAGGAAAAATAAAAATTGGAAGTAAGATTAATAAACATTTTTACAAAATAAAAAGACAATAAGCCCTTGGATCAATTTTGAATTTGATTGTATAAATAATTTTTATGGTGTCACTATCATTTTTCCATGACTCATCAGTTTTGTAGAATTTTATAAGCCCATATAATTGTTCAAATTTACCAAATGGATAAAAATTTGTAGAGTAATTAAAATTAAAATTACCAAATAAAGGGTAATTTTGTCATTTTATGCATTTATCTCAACGTAAATCATGGTGGAATTATTTATACCACTCAAAGGATAGGATAACTTATTCGGTACTATTTGTTAATCTCGGAATAAGTTATCCCAAACTTGACAACCAAACAAACAACAAAAATTTTTATTTCGAGACTATTATTTTATCCCAAGATCATGTTTATTAATACCTTACATTAAACGACCCCTAAATAATTTTCACAACACCTATTAGTGTAAAAATAACGAAAGTTACACCTTAAAAAATATATAATATGAGGTAAGACCGCAATAAACTTATGGAAGCTTTTGCAAATCAAATTGCCTTTTTAATGAACATGAGATTCGGTTCGTGGTTTCAACATCTTCATATTAATTTAGAACCAGCCTAAGGCCTCATTTGTTTGTACTTAATGGGAGTCTGAATCTGAATAGTTCAGACTTCAGACCATTAAGTGCATTTATTTTTTTATTAAGATTTTATCTCTTAATAGGTCTTATTCATTTAGATCTGAAATCAAGTCTTAATATCATTAAGAGCTATTCTTGTGTTGAATAATATTCTTCACCACTCCTTCCATAATCACCAGTCACTACTGCGATCACCTCTGTCACTACTACCATTGTCAACCACCACCCACCACCACCATCAACCGCCACCACCAACCACTTCTACCATCACAGTCACCATTGGCAATCAATATCGTTATCAATCACTATTGTCAGACGCTACAAAATCTACCACCGCTTTCGCCACCCCAAGCTAATACCAATTTCAACGTTACCACCATCATCAACCACTATCGATCGATCCCTACTACCAACCAACTCATCTATCACAACTAGCAACACTGCTAACTACCACTAATAAATCATCAACCTCCACACATTCTTTTGCCATCACCACCATCATTGTCACCAGTATTGCCACCTATACTACCACTTCAGCCATTACTATCACTACAATCTGTCTCTACTAACAACCATCTACACTATCACAAACTAATAGTGTCTCCAACTACCACTAACACATTGTCAAACATCATGAATTCATTTTTCAGCCACCGCAATCAGTTCCTCCAAACCTACTATCAACCAACTTCAAATTATAATCACCACAACCGCTACCAATCGCCACCGTCGTAACCGTCCCTACAATACCAACCATCTCTGCCATCACAACTATCAACATCAACATTATTAGTCACTAACATTCGTTGCCATCACCACCACCACAGTACAAACCATCTCCTCTATCACTAGCAAACATAATTTTTTTCAATCAAATAATAATTTTGTTATATTAATTCAAATATTTTCTTAATATATAATTATTTTTTATTTGAATTATATTTTTTATTACATATACAAATAAATAAATTTTGCAACATTCAGATGTTGAAAAACAAACAGTCTTAATCATTCAGTTTTCAAATCTAGAGATAGTATCTTAATCATTCAGTTATGCATTTAGATTCAGACATCTGAATCATAATAAAAATAAATAGAGTCTAAGGATGTATTGGCAATATGATGATATCTACAGATAACAAAAATATTTTTTACATGTTCTTTTTAAATTGGAAAAAAAGATAAAACATTTTCTCAATTATGAGAAATATAATAATTTTGCCATCTAGCAATTTGGTTTTAAAATGTTCTTATTATAAGTAGAATGACTGAACTTTGTCCTGATTGGGAAAAATAGAACAAATTTACCTTTTGTTTGGATCTATTCCCACTATTTTTTTATTAATTGTGGATCCTTTGCCCTTTTTATTAAGAAAAAATTACACAATATCACATGTCAACCTTTTATTATTATTATTATTATTATTATTATTATTATTATTATTATTATTATCTAAAATCTTAATTTCCTAAAATATTATAAAAATTCTAGATTTTAATTTATATCGCGATATATTACTTAGGATCACAATATATCACTTAGGTTCACGATACATTACGGGACCGAAAAGATGCATCACGGAACTGGCTAAGTAATATATCATGATCCTAAGTAATGTATTGCAACACCGGTTAAGTAATGTATCGCGATCCTAATTAAGTAATGTATTCGACCAGTTTAAAATCTAAGATTTTATGTAATTTTAAAAAGAGTGAGAATAAAATGTAATTAGGTACTAAACAGTTGAGATTTATGAAAGTTCCTCTTTCATTAATAATCAAAAATCGTCTGGCCTCATAATACACCCAAAACAAATACAACGAAAATAAATATTTACATCCCAAACCAACCCAAAAGTGATCGGGTTCGAGTGTATAAAAACAAGACCTTGAGATATAGGGTTTCCTAAATTGGTTCTCAATCGCTTACTTTTCTCTTCTCATTCTTGTCGCAGCTGAGAATGTTTCTATTGTCCTTTACAAACACTAGTCTTCGCCTGCTTTTTGTTGTGGATTGTGAAGTATCTTCATTGTCTTGGAGACAAATACTTTGCTCAGTTTGCAGAAATAAGCGCTTCACCTTCTTTTCTTTCTCTAATTAGCTGACTTTTGAGTTTGTATTTTTCTCCTCCTTTGTTGGTGTGTATTCGGTGGAGGTTTACAATTTTGTTTGAAACTCAAAAGAGGGTTAGAACTCAATATTTCAGCTTCGATGATTTTTGTACATTTCCATTACCTTTCTTCTGTTCTTTTCTTGGCTTCTCCTTATTAATCGATGTCCTACGTGCAGGTGAAATAGAAGTGGAGAAAACTGTATTGCTCCCAGACTCCTTCGTTTTGAACTCTCAGCTGGATGCAAGCTAGAACACACAGATCGGGTCCCAGAACCCTCATTTTTTGCTGATGAATCTTTTGGTTGGCTGATATAATTTAGGCTAGTTAGCTTTCTCACAGTTTTTTTGTCCTTAAGAGTGGCCACAAAGCTGTGAGACTCAGTGGCATTCTTTTCTCTCCTGTCATGCTTGGTTGGTTGTGTTTAGTATCTTTCTTGTTCTGACTCTACTTGTTGGTATCTGCACCTTGTCTATATTTAAGATCTTCCTTTCCATCTTAATAATTGATTGAAATTATGAAACTGTAGCATGTCTTCTTATTCTATTGTTATGTTTGTGATGTAATTGCGAGCTGATTTTCTCTCTATATATGTATTTTATATGAATGTTCATTTGTTGCATCATTCCTTAATTCTGTCACGACCCAAATGGCCATGAGTGACACCCACGCTAATCTTCCTGTGAGAGAACAATCTAAATCAAATTATTTCCCAATCACTTAGTCAATATTTAGATGATATTATCATAAAATCAACATAATAACAATAATCTAGGATTAATCATTATTAATGTGGAAGTCAACAAACGACTTACTAAAATCCCAAGGACCCGAAGTCATTGTACAAGAATTACTAACAAAGATTATGTCTAAAGAGATATTCAAAAATAAAGTAAACAAAGAATATTTCATTGCCCGAAAGATGGGCAAGCACAAATAAGATGACCCATGACAGCCTGGAGACAGAGTGCTCACCCTTGAATCAAGATCTTCTATCAAACTCTATAGGTGAGGTCATGTCTGAGCCTTTGGAACACTTTCTGCACTCAATAAAAGAAGAATACAAGATAGTATCGGTACAAACCACTATGTACTAGTAGGTATCATAGGCCAACTCAACTTAATAGCATGTACACAACATAAAACAAATAACAAGTAGATAGGCATCGCCACAGAACCAGAAATTCAATGAATCAATAATACAATAATAAAAGGTCAAACAGTGCTCACAACTAAGTCACATAACCATCAAGAGTATCAACCATACTATAAAAATCCACAGAATCAATACACATATATCACTAAATCACTAATTATATCAAAATTATATCAATTATTTAAAATATCAAAACTTCTAATATATCTTCAAAATTTATTCAGAGCCCCATAGAAATAAATCAACTATGTATTTTGATGAAAAGTATGTTCAGGGTCCATTGAAATCACTAAAATACTAATCTGGGGTCATCTTGATCGAAAATTGAGCGTGATCGAATTTAACTTCCTTTAGCTCAATAACCCAACTAATGATTTAATCACCTTTGTACACTTCAAAAATTGATACTACTCATCATGTGAGTCATAATTCACATACACCAACTACGGAGAGCACTAAAATAGAGAAGATGAGAAAATTTCACAAACGATTAGGAGGGTCGTTACATGAGATACCAATTAAACAATCGTTCATCCCCGAATGGGAAAACACAAGACAAGAAGGGAGAACAAAGAATTACCTGAATCTGCAAAAAGATGTGGATACTTGCTACGCATGTCCACTTCGATCTCCCAAGTGGCCCCCTCAATAGGATGATTTTTTCACTGGACCTAGTCCTCAACTTACGGATATCTCTATCAAGAATACCAACAAGTTCCTCTTCATAAGAGAGGTTTTCATCTAACAAGACCGAATACTAACAAACTATATAGTTACCATCACCATGCAACTTCTTTAACATAGATACATGAAACACATGGTAAACTCCCGACAAACTTGGAGGCAATGCCAATCAATAGGCCACCATCCCCACACGTTGAAGAATATCAAATGGTCCAATATATCTAGGACTAAGATTACCTCACTTCCCAAAATACATGACACCCTTCATAGGTGATACCTTAAGCAATACTTGATCACCCTCAACAAAGTGCATATCTCTAACTTTTCGATCTGCATACTCCTTTTGTTTACTTTGAGCTGCTATAAGTTTCTCCTAAATGAACCTGACCTTCTCTAATGAGTCTCTTAATAGATCGATACCCCATGGTCTCACCTCAAAAGTATCAAACCACCCAATGGGAGATCTATACCTTCTCTAATACAATGCCTTAAATGGCGCCATGTTAATACTCGAATGATAACTGTTATTATATGTAAACTCAACCAAAGAAAGGAAATGATCCCAATGACCTCAAAAATCCATCATACATGTACGAAGCATATCCTTCAGTACCTGAATCATTTGCTTGGACTACCCATCGGTCTGATGGTGAAAATTTATAGTAAGGTCCAACCTTGTACCCAACTTTTCATGCAACTTCTTCTAAAAGATAGAGGTAAATTGAGTAGAAATAGTGCAAGTGGACTTGATGGCATGACAGGAGCCTTCTTTCAAGATGCATGAAATGTGGTTTCATATGATATCCACCAGATGGTAATAACTTTTTTCTATGGTTATAATCTCCCAAGATTTATCACTCATACTAATTTGGTCTTATTACTAAAGAAGTTAGTGGTAAATACTTTTTCATATCTAAGACCCATATCTCTTAGTAATTTTGTGAATAAAATCTTTTCAAGAATTATTCATGAAAGGATTAAGGATATTCTTCCTCACATAATATCTAAAGAGAAAGCAGGTTTTGTACAAGGGAGGAGCATAGCTGAAAATATTTTGGTGGTTCAAAAGATAGTGTTCGAGATAAGAAAGAGAGGTAAACCACCAAATATGGCAATGAAGATGGACATGATGAAAGCATATGACAGGGTTGAATGGTTATTTATGACTAAGGTTCTAAGGAGAATAGGCTTCTGTGAACAATTGATTGACATGGTGTTCAAGCTCCTAGCAAAAAATTGGTAATCCATTATTTTAAATGGACAACCGAAAGGTTTCTTTAAATCCACTAGAGGTCTCAAACAAGGTGATCCTTTATCTTCTACACTCTTTATCAATGCTGCAGAGGTTTTATCAAGAAGCTTAAAGAAACTCATAGCTAAAAAGGAGTTCAAAATAGTTGGAATGCCAAGAGGAAGTCCTAAAATCAATCACCTGGCTTTTGTAAATGACATGATTATTCTCTGTAAAGTAGATTTAGGTACAATACAGTTGGTGACAAGCACTTTGGAAAAGTATGAAAGGGTTTCAGGGTAGAAGATAAATAGAGGAAAATGTGCCATATAAATGCATCACAGTGTTTCTAATGGAGTAGTATTGATGGCAGAAGTTGCAATAGGTATTTGAGGTAACAGTTCCCATTCAATTACTTGGGATGTCCTATATTCTGCATGAGGAAGAAGAAAGTTTTTTATTAGCATATAATGAATAGAATTAGTTCTAAGTTACAAGCCTGGAAAGGGAAGTTACTTTCATATAGAGGTAGAGCAGCTCTTATTAAAATGTGCTTCAAAGTATACCTATACACTGTTTATCAGTGATGAACCCTCCTAATAATGTAATTAATACTATCCAGAAGACAATTGCAAAATTATTTTGGAGTAGTACTATAAGAGGGAGGGGTAGGCATTGGGTATCTTGGTCATCTGTGTGTTTCCCAGAGGCAAAGGCAGGTCTGGGTTTCAGAAGACTACAAGACATGTCAACAACTCTTTTTTGCAAGTTGTGGTGGAATTTTAGAACTCAGAAGACTATTTGGAGTGAATTTATGTGCAATAAGTATTGTAGAAGATACCATCCTAAGGAGGTTATGTGGAAGCTAGGAAGTGGCTCTTAAGTATAGAAGAAAATACTGCAAATAAGAGAGTTAATAGATCATCTCATTGTATGGTAAGTTGGAAAGGGGATACTCATTTATGGTGTAACACTGGAGTGGAGTGGGAGACCTTTACTCTATTATTGAAGAAAGTTATGAATGGGATGAAAGGTTTCAAAGGGTAAGTCATCTAATGACTGATGGGAAGTGGAATGAGGATAGATTAAAAAGTATTTTTACAGATGACATTGTGACTCATGTTTTGACTAAAGTGAGAATTGGGGAACAAGATAAGCCAATTTGGAGCTTAGAGGCAAGATGTAATTTCTCAGTAAAGTCTACATGGTAATATGTGAGGCAAAAAAGGGAAGCCAATGAATTTTATAAGAAGTTATGGATTAAATAGATCTTTTTCAAAATTGTATTTTTTATGTAGAGAATATGGAAGGGGAGGATCTCTGTTGATGATATTGTCAGAAGATGGGGGATACATGGTCCCTCAAGGTATTGGTGTTGTCAAAACCCAGCACAAGAGACTATAACACATGTGCTATTGAGATTAGTTGCAGCTAATAGGACATGGTCCTATTTTTCTTCTTTTGCATGAATAAATATACAAGGAAGGAGCTTAAGGGAGACTATATATGCATGGTCAATTGTACAAGTTAAACAAAGAGAGAAAGCCTACTTCAGAGCAATACCAGTAATTATCATGTGGGAATTATAGAGGAAAGAAAACTCAAAGAAGCATGAGGGCAAGGACATCAGTCTACATAAACTGATATTCAATGTCATAAGAAATTGAGGATGCTACTGACGGTGAGGAGGCCATTTTTGGATTTTTCCACAGATTGGCCAACTATAATGAAACAGCTAAATCAACTAAAGCCTAAGGTATTACCTAAGGTTATTCTATGAGAACTATCAGAGCAGGGATGGGTTAAATATAACACAGATGGTGCATCAAAAAGGAATCCAAGAAGCAGCTCATGGGCCTTTTGCTTAAGGGATGTAAGGGGAGATTTACTAAATGCAAAAAAAGCTTTAATGGAAGATACAGATAATATGGTTGCTGTAGCTGAAGCCATAATGAAAGCAACAGAACATTGCAGTCAGATAAGGCCAGAGAAGATCATTATTCAACCAAACTCATTGGTAATATAGAAATTCTTAAATAAAGAGTGGGAAGTACCATAGAAAATTATAGATATAGTGGAAAAGATAAACAAGTTGTTGCAACACAAGAAAGTAAAGATAGTTCATGTATTCAGAAAAGGCAACCAACTTGCGGATTACTTAGCTAACTTAGCATTCAACATGAATATTTCATATTTACAGCATTTAACCAGCTACCAAGTGTTGGAAGAAGGATACTTAACAGTGACAAGTACCAATGTCCCTATCTGAGATTAAGCTTAGCAAAGAACTAACAAAATTGGAAAAGCCATAACAGTTTCTTACATATTCACCAAATATACAACAAGGGGAGTTCAACAAAAAGGTGAAAATGCTATTCTGCCTATTTACACCAGCCAACAAAAAGGGATTTCAGCAAGTTGGGGGTCACCAAGTCAGATCAGATTCAACCGGCTAAGCTCCTTGGTCTTCTTCAGCTATCAACGGGTCCGAGCATCCTATTATCTCCATCCCAGATACAACTATTAGGGAAGAAGAAGAAGAAGGTCAACAACAAAATATAGGTCTTACAACAAAGATCATCAAGATAGAGCACTTACTAGAAGAAGGAATCAAGAGTCAGAAGATGAGACCCAGCATGTCAACACCAAAAACCATGGAAACATACTGAAGATTTTACCTGGAAGAAATAAGAAGAAGAAGGAGTTAGAGTTTAGTCAGCTGAGGAACACACCAAGTATAAGAGATAGAATCTCACTTATGCAAGCTAGAATCATCAACTTGAAACAACCATGGAATGATATTTATCACCCACAAGCGCAGAAGCACAAATTGAAAGTTGGTGATGAAGAACATGGTGAAGAGGCATAGGAAATGGAAGGCTAGCTTAGCTGACTGATTTGGAAACCCTACTCCCTTATATTGAAGTTGGATCAGGTAAAAAAAATGGACTAGTCCACTTCAATTTTATATGGATTTTTTTAGAATTGGGTTGTTTAATTATCTTGATGTAATGGCTTATGACCTACTTGTCTTAGATTGATTTTATTAATAAAATTCCAAATCAAACCAAAAAAAAGGTAAATTGAGTACCCCTATCTAAGATAATAGAAATTGGGACCCCATGCAATCGAACAATCTCCTTAAGATAAATGCTAGCCAATTTTTCTGCATTATAAGTCACCTGAACTAGAATAAAATATGTAGACTTAGTCAACCTATCCATAATAACCCATATAGAATAATACTTCCCCAGAGTCTTGGGAAGACCAACAACGAAATCCATAGCTATCCTCTCTCATTTCCATTCAGGAATAGGCATTCTCTGAAGAGCACCACCAGGCTTTTGATGCTCGTACTTTATATGCTGGCATCTCTAGAATTTAGCAACAAAATTAACTATGTCACGCTTTATTCAACCCCACCAGTATTGCTGCCTCAAATCATAATACATCTTAGTCGCTCCAGAATGTATAAAAATATTTTGAACAATGGGCCTCATCTAGAATAGTAGGAATCAAGTCATCAACACGAGGTAAACAAACTCACCCCCTAATCCACAACACACCAGCACCATCAAATGGCCTCCTTGGCCTCACCCTGCAAAACCTTATCACGAATCTTGCTCAGCTTAGCATCCTAAAATTGTTTAGCCTTGATTTGATCAAGAAATGTGAACCTTACCTCAATGCTGGCTAGAATTCCCCCTCTCTTAGTCATCTCAAGTCAAATAAATTTGTTTGCTAGAGTCTGAATCTCTTTAGACAATGGAACTTTAGCCAATGGATGCCTGCTAGCATTTAAATAATCCAAACTACCCATACTTGCTGACTTCCTACTCATTGAATCAGCGACCACATTAGCCTTCCCCGGATGGTAGAGAATGGTGATATCATAATATTCAAGAAACTCCATCCATCTGCGTTGTCGTAAATTCAAATCCCTCCAAGTGAATATATACTATAAACTACAATGATCAGTGAACACTTTCATAACAAACCCCATATAAGTAATGCTTCCATATCTTAAGAGCGAAAACCACAACAGCTAACTCTGAATTATGAGTGGAATAATTCTTCTCATTAGGATTCAATTGCCTCGAAGCATAAGGTATAACATTTCTTTCCCACATCAACATAACAGTTAAACCAGAATGTAAGGCATCACAATAAATAATAAAATCCTTACCTTCTACCGGTAAGGCAAGAATAAGAGTGGTAGTCAATAAGGTCTTGAGCTTTTGAAAGCTCTCCTCACACTCATCAAACCAAATAAAAGGTACATTATTTTGAGTCAAATGCATCATAAGAGTATAAATAAAAGCAAATCCCTTATGAACCTGCGGTAATAACTTGCTAAGCAAATAAAGCTACGAACTTCTGTCACTAAAGTAGGCCTAGACTTATTCTTAACCGCTTCAATTTTCTGTGGGTCTATAATCACCCCTTCCTTCGAAACCACATGCCCCAAAAAGGATATAGAAGCCAACCAGAACTCACACTTAGAAAACTTTTCATAAAGCTTATTCTCTTTTAACAAACCCAAAACAATCCTTAAGTGATTCTCATGATCCGCTTTACTCTTAGAATAAACTAGAATATCATCAATAAAGACAATCATAAAAGAATCCAAGTAGGGTTTAAATATCCCATTCATCAAACTCATAAAAGCAACTGGGACATTAGTCAGCCCAAAGACATCACAAGAAACTCATAGTGCCCATACCTGATTTGAAAAGCAGTCTTAGAAATATCGTTAGGTTGAATCTTAAGATGATGATACCCGAACCTCAAATCAATCTTAGAAAATACGGATGCACCCTACAACTGGTCAAATAAATCATTGATACGGGGTAAAGGATACTTATTACGGATCATAACTTTGTTCAACTGCCTGTAGTCTATACACATACGAAGACTACCGTTCTTTTTCTTCACAAACAAGATAGGAGAACCCCATGGAGAGGCACTCGAGCGGATAAAACCCTTACTCAACAAATCTTGCAACTGAGCCTTTAGCTCTCTCAACTCAGCCGGAGCCATTTCATAGGAAAGAATAGAAATAGGACGAGCACCTGGCTCTAGATTAATACAAAAATTAGTATCATGGTCTAGTGGCATGCCAAAAAAATCTGTAGGAAAAATATCTTGGAACTTACACACCATAGGAACTGACTCAATTTATGGGACCTCTGTGGAAGCGTCCTAAAAATATGATAGAAAGGCTAAATAACCTTTTCTATTTAACCGTTTTGTATGTAGAAAAGAAATAGGTTTCATTAGAGTAGGATTATAATTACCCTCCCACTCAAGTCTATCCATTCTTGGCATAGCCACAGTCACTGTCTTAGCATAACAGTCCAGTATAGCATGATACAGAGACAACCAACTCATACCTAAAATTATGTCAAAATCTACTATGTCTAGAATCACTAAATCTGCCCAAGTTTTATACACCATAAACATCACAGAACAAGAATGATAAACTCTATCAACAACAATAGAATCACAAGCAGGAGTAGACACGTGAATCAAAAAATCAAGAAAATCATACATCATGTTTAATCCCACAACAAATTTAGCAGGTACGTATGAAAAAGTAGATCTAAGATCAAATAATACCGTGATCATTAGGTCATAAACAAGAATAGTACTTGTGATAACATTGTCTGATGCCTTTGCCTTGGGCCTGCCTGGAAAGGCATAGATATGGGCCCTACCACTAGTCTGAATGTCACCCTTCCAAGCTGAAAACCATTTTAATGGGGCTGATTACTGATGAGTGGTGATTTTACCACTCATTTGCATTTAAATTTTATGCATACTACCAAGTTTTGTATAAATAAATGAGACATCATTGTGATTGAATGTACTAATATCCATATTTTGCAGGCATAGAGTTGGCGAGATGGAAAGATGTGGATTGAAGCTAAAAGAGATCAAGTTCAAGTAAAGAAGTACAGTTGAAGACTTGGAGCAATCATCAGCCCCAGTAACCGCGATCGCTTGCCAAAGGCTGCGGTCGCGGTCGGTCGAGATGGTCAATAGTACGCAATCGTGAAACCATACTGCGGTTGCATTGGCCGTGATTGCGAACAACCTCATGAGATCATGGCTAAGAGGGAATGTTGTCTAGTTCAGTTTTGTAATTTCACTTAACTGAATCCCAAACCTTATATAGGCAAAATCCTTTGTTCTTTGGGTATTGCTTACCTCATAGATATTTTTGAATTTGAAATAAGAACCCTAATTGGGTAAGATTGTAACTAATTTTGGAGACTTGAATTCTTATTATTTTGTGAAGGACGGATGCTTTGGATAATCCTTATGGTCTATTTTTCTCTACTTTATCCATAAGTAGCTAAGTAATTTAGTCTTGGGATTATGTTGAACTAAAGTGTATTTGTGTATGGGTGTTGATGTGCTTACTTGATTTCTAGTTGTTGAGTATAGATTTCACCATTGCTTGAGTTTAATAGTTGGAATTTTGTGGGTGAAAACCCTAAATCTCCTAATGGGTTTGATGGGTGAAAACTCCAAACTCTATAAAACCTTTATCATCCTTGAAAGAGGGACGAAGGTGAACCCATGGGAACCCATAACATCTTTAAAAAAGGGCTATAGGGGGACAAGACAATGATGTAAAATTAAGTATGTGGTTTACTACCTTTTGCAATCTTAGAAATAAGTGTAAATAGAGTGTAAGTCATGTCATGGGCATCTTCCTAGAAATAGGAATGCTCGATTGAGGTATTGGGTGACTATGAATGGCATACTTGTTAGGTGATCAAAAGAGCCAATGGGTGAAATCATTGAGGTTTAGTTGAAAAACTAGATGCAAAGACTTTCAACCTAGCCTATCTCTCACTCAACAACTAGATATCATGATGAACCATCTCTAACCTACACACTTTATACCTTTAGGAAGACATAATCCCAAGATTCCCCTTAACTTGATTTTTAAACCAAAAGTGTCATTATAGCTTGTTATAACTCAAAAGTTGATACAAACCAAATCTCATCACTTTTATTATATATTGTGTTTCCTTGCATTCCGGTTATCTTTTTAGTAATTAGAGCACCCATTGGACTTGAAATTTGTATTTCACTCCTTGTAGATTCAACCTCAACGCTAGCTGGGATATTGACAACAACCGCCTTACCCTTTAAACATGGGAGCAAGTTGAGTGTTATCAAAATGACACTGTTGCAGCGGAGTGGAATATAGATTTCACTTGTGTGGTGTGAGTTTTACTTGGGTATACCCAGGGTGGTGTGATTTACTTGCTTTGTTTTTTTTTGTAGGTGATTGTAGTGTTAACGCAACAATGTTTGACAATGCTAGTAACATGGGTCCCTTTGATGTTCCTCTCGATGACGAGGGACAACTCAATGATGCAAGCCAAATGAGTGCAATTCGTATCCCACCAACTAATAGGAATGGAGTTTTCCATATAACTAGTGTTATGTTACACATGTTACAAATGAAGGGGTATATGGTGGTCAACCATATGAGGACCCCAATGTTCACTTGAAAAAGTTTGTGGAGGTGTGTGCACCTTTTAAAATTGCACACATCACTCAAGAGTCTATTCATCTTCGTCTTTTCCCATTCTCTTTAATGGACAAAGTGGTGTTGTGGCTCTATTTAATCCCACCCGGTTCAATCACTACTTGGGAAGAGATTACCATGGTTTTTCTTGAATGATACTTCCCACCATCCAAAATTCTCTAAATACAGAATGAGATTATAAATTTTAGGAAATTGAGGAGGGAACCATTGTTTGAAACATGGGAAAGATTCAATGGAAAATTGATAAAATATCCAAACCACAAGGTCCTGGAGAAGATGCTTCTCTAAATCTTCTACCGGGTTCTTGATCTGCTTAAAAAAACCATAGTGGATAATGCAGCGGGAGGTTCCCTAGTAAAGATGTGCTACCATATGGCAATTTAATTATTGGAAAAGCTGATGAAGCAAAATCAGATTTGGCATACCCGAGATATCAAAGTTCCCAAAACGTCTCCCTCTACATCTGTGGGTCACAAAGAACAAATAAAGCAGGATGAGGAAAGAGAAGAGAGCATGGTAAGATGATGACCTAACTTGATCTCTTGACAAAGCATGTTATGGGTGCACCTGCAAAAGTGGTAAACGCCGTAGCATCTAAGTCCTATGAGGATAAGGAGGAGTCCAAGAAGTTGGATAAGGAGATCCGATATTTAGCAAACTATTTGGGGGGTTCCTGCCCGTCTATCAAAGGCAAGGTGGGAATCAAGGTTGGATAGACAATAAGCGTAATAGGGATTAGAGGGATAAAGAGCGTGATTATGACTGCTATGTTCTCCCATGATCGAGCTAAGAACAAAGATTTAAACTCTATTGACCCTAAATATTTGAAGATCGAGGATGTTTTAGCCCAAATTTTTAATAGGGTGGAAGGTATCGACAAGATGGTTTGTGAATTGAAAGGTGACTTCTCTCAACTTTATTAAACTGTGGTAGCCCACTCTACCTCCATCAAGTAATTAGAAACCCAAATTAGGACAATCTCCACATAATTAAATACCAGGACTAGAGGTGGACTCCCTAGTGACACGATTGTTAATCCAAAGAATGACGCTCAAGTCCTAGCAATTGTCACTAGGAGTGGGAAGATACTTGATGAGCACTTGAAAGGAGACTTGAGTGGGAAGATTCCTAAGGCTAATCCAAAGGAGGTGTTACCCCAAAATCAAGAATAAAAAGATTAGAAAGATAACGAAGAAGTAGTTGAGGTTGAAAAGCCACAAAGTAAAACAAGGCCTACAAACCAAGTTCCTTGCCCGTTCCTTCAACAATTACAAATAAAAGAGGAAGGTAACAAGGTAAAAAATTTATGGCCAAGCTTAGCAATCTATTGATAAAGATCCCATTCCTTGAGGCGATCCAAGAGATCCCAGGATATACTAAGCTAATGAAAAAATTGATGTCGAAAAAGAAGCCTGTCGAAGGTGACACCATTGAAGCCACCCATGGTTGTAGTGTTATCGTGGATAGTAAGATTGTGGAAAAGAAAGATGATCCCAGAGCTTTCCTAATTTCTTGTACCATTGGAACCCATAATATGACCTTGGTGGAAGTATCAACCGTATGCCCTTTGTCATCTACAAGAAGCTTGGTTTGAATTCTCCTACCCCGACATCTATGCGACTCTTAATGGCAGACCGGTATATCAAAAGGCCTATGGGGATTTTATTTGATATCCTAGTCAAAGTGGTCAAGTTTATGCTTTTGGCAGACTTTGTGGTGTTAGACTGTGAAATAGACCACAAGGTACCCATCATCCTTGGTCATTCATTTTTAGCCACCAAAATGGCCACTGTCGACTTAGAATTAGGGGAGATGAAGATTAGGGTGCAAGAGGATGAAGTAACTTTCAAGGCTTGTAAGATGATGAAGAAATCAACAGAGCTTCAAGTTGTATCATTGGTGGATGTTGAGATTGAGGAGGTGAAATAAGATGGGCTTGAGGACCCGCCTTAAGAATAGAAAAAAGAAAGACGTCCTGCCACAATGTTAACTAAGGCTTTGTGTGGGAGGCAACCCACAAATGCCACAAGAGTGGATCATATCCTTTCTTTGTGATGTTGTATCTTAGATTTTGGTTTTGGCATTTCAATAACCCATGCATTTGTGGCACTATAGAGTGTATTGGATGAGATTAAAAAAGAAAAAAGTGTAAAATTTTTGTATTGAAAACTAAAAATGGGAAAAGTTGTCAAGTTGTGAATTGATCTTAACAGGGCAAAATAGGGGGGCAGAAATTCTCTCAGTTACTATGATTGTAGGCCTTTGGTTGTGATCACAGTCACCCACGTGCCCGTGATCGCGATCACTTAATCGCGACCCCAGTTTCTTCAGCTATATGACCAGCTACATCCCTCATTTCCCTCGCACCCCCTTTTCAAATATTAATCTCTAATTGGACCAAATTATGGCTAAGTTTGTAAGCTCTCCAACAACATCCTTTTATCCCTTTTGCATCACAGATCTGGTAGGTGCCTTGAATTTATGCTTTGATCTTTGAAATAGGTCAAAGAATGCATGGTGTAGAAAGGGCCTAAGTCTTCGATTCTCATGTTTCCATGTTTTCATACTTGGTACTTGTATGGTGTTTTGCTAATAGAATATAGTGTTCACATGAGTGGGGAAAACTTCGAGTACCTAAAAATGTGTACGAAATGGAGACAAATGGAGTGTACACACCAAGTGTTCGATATATTACCTTAATGATGTTTTGAATAAGGGTTTTTGCATTCAAAAGTCATAATCAAGCACCTAATAGTCTTGTTCTTTGGTTTTATGTGAATCTATATTATAGAACATGCATGTGGACTACAAAAATTAGGAAATTTTGAACATGGAAAACTGGTATGAAATCAACCTCAATTATCGCGGTCGCGGTCAGTGGACCACGATCACGGCAATGCGAATGCGGTCATGGCCTGCGATTGTGGTAGTCGAGGCTAGTTTCCTACCATACCAAAAATCCTACACTTCTAGTTTTTAGCCAAACACCACTAAATGCCCATCAAATGAGCCTTGGTGAACAATGTGGAATATTTTATATGTAAAATTATCATTGAATAATGTCATGTGTGCCAAGTGCTTTTACAACTATCCTATGGAAAAGTATGATCACATCTGATTCATGGCACCCGAGTGACACACTCACTACTATAGTGATCTTCCAAGGACAAAGCTGCTCCCAGGGAGAGGAATTTTTTTGGACAATGTGCCAAAAAAGTTACCGGCATTTTATGAAAAGCTTAAGGCCAGGGGGTGGTGGTGTTTTGCCCCGAATCCATACATTTAATTGAGAAATGGATGCGTAAATTCTATGCTAACATTAGCAAAGTTTCTTTCTTAGATCCACCCAACATGGCTATTAAGATCCGAGGAAAAATGGTGCTCTTTGGGGTGAAGTAAACCAATGATTTTTACGAGCTCCCATATGTAGACATGGGGGAATTCAAAGCAAAAGGGTGTAAGCCGGCAAGTTACTTGGCAAAAAGATTATATCCCAAAAATGATGTCTCATGGACGAAAACAAAAAACAACATCTCCATGAATGGCTTTACTTTTGATGCTCGAATTTGGTTGCAGATTATATGTAGCCGAGTTTCCCCTTGCACCCATATGATAGTAGTCCTAGATCTGCGTGCTTAAATGGTTTCTTATATTTTAGATGGCATTCCTTTGGAAGTTGGTCAGCTCGTTGTCAATGAAATGGACCACTTTAAGGACCAAAGTGGTACGCATTTCTTCTTTCCCTTATTGATTATTGAGCTTTGCAGGAGAGCAGGGGTTGAGGAGTATGCTGGAGATACTTGGATGTACCCTGGCCCCCATATCTACCCCTTGAGGATTCAAGGGAAGAGAGCACCTGTCAAAGGCAAAAAGTGAAAGATCGACTTGGGGAAGTTGGCATGTATTGAGCCTGAGTTTCATAGGCCATCCTCCATCAGTCTTCTTGAGGATATTGGAGTTTATACTGCTGCCATCAGAGAGCTTGCGTCTAGTTTACCATAGGGATAAGGAGAGCCCTCTACCACTAATAATTCATATGTTTCACGATCTTATTATGAGAAGTACAGAGAGGACCAAATGAAGCAGGAAGCTGCCATTGATAGGATTGAGAAATATTACTCATCTTTGGTGGAATTACATTGAAATCTCTAGATTGCATATGAAAAGATAGTCATAAGGGAGAAGAAGAGGGATGAGTTCTTTAACAAGATGTGTAACGGAGGTAAAGGGACTATGGAAGGTCCTGAAACTCTGATATGGACTTCCTTCCTTCTGGGCAGAGAGTGATGATGAGGTCCTAATCGATTGGTCCAATCTTACGGAGAATGATGATGATGTAGAGTCTAAGAGTGACAACATCCCTTGATGCGGTTTCAGGGAGCACCCTTATCTCTTTTATCCTTGATTATTTATATAGTAGGGACACTGCTACCTTAAGTTGGGGGTGCCTATTTCAGTATTCATTTGATTTGGGCTTGCATTATTGATATTTCTGCATATTTTTCAACTTTTTTAGATAATTCTTATTTTTATTTGGGTTGTAATATTCGGGAACTCTGATGGTGCCCACATTTGTATGGATTAGTTACTTTGTTCCTAGATTGTTAATTTATTTAATTTTTGTCACTTGATGAGCTTTTCCCTATGATAGACTGAGTGATGACATTCTTAAAGGGAAAGCATCATGATTGGGTTTTAGTAATGGATGCAGGGGAATTCTGAGTACCCATGGCATCAAGATCACAAATGCAAGGGAAGTCTGAGTACCTGTGGCATTGTTGATTTGGGATTGCATTCAAACCGATTGGTGAAGTTTGAGTAGCCATACGGGTGGGTAGCCCATATTAAAGCCTCAATGTGAGACATGAGTTTGGGTTGTTTCCATGATTAGCAAATTATGCATGGTGTGAATGCAAAGCAAACACCCTTCTCTGTCCAAAATTTTTACAAAACTCAAGGGCATAGACATGAGAAACTTTGTAACAAAACTTTTTCTTTTTTTTATGACTCCGAAAATTGATGTAGGAAAATTATTTGTCTCGAACGGGAGGACAAAATTGAACCCCCTTGACGAGATTCATATGCCATATGTGGGAGAGTATTTCTTTATATCTCACGTGTATTTGTACCATCTAGAACTTTCCCCATTAGTGTTTCAAGGCTAAATTTTGATTTTATTTGGTTGGTAAAATGATCCTAGGCCATCCTTGTGACATTGGAAGCCCACTTTAGCCTACAAAACCTACCAATACGTAGATATAATACTTAGTCACCCACTTTGAGCCTTTGGACTTTTCTTTGGGAAACACATTGCAAGCCGAGACCCTTCTATTATCCCTCTTGAACACTATCCTCCTAGAACTTAAAAATATAAATTAAGGCTAAAATCCTAAGTTGGGGGTGGTGAAAGTTGAAAGAGGTTTTGTTGGGCCACAAAGTCATAAGAAAGAGCCAACATGCTTAAGCAAATTAAACAAAATGATTAGAATAAAGAAAAGATCCAACAAAAGAAAGAAATGCATGAATTATACATAAAAAAAAGAGAGAGAAGTGGGGAAAAAGTGGGAAAACCAAGAAAGGCATTGTAGGCACAATAGTGAAAGAAAATAAGTGGCCTAATATCAAAATTGGAAAGAGTGTTGTAGAAGTTTAAGGAGGTTTTAGCCTTGTTGTCCTAAATTAATATCCTACCCTGCCCTAAACCTACATTACAAGCTAAAAAAAGTCCTTTCTGATTCCTAACCAAATGTGATCATTGTAGTGGCGATTGAAAGTAGGGGCAATCCTATGGCATGGTACTTGTTAGCATTGATAATTATTGAGAGAGAGTGTTTGAACTTAAATTCCTTGTTGCATAGTTGATAACTTGCTGTGTGAAATTTTCTTTCTTATGGGGAGGCATGTGAACAAGTTGAGGTGGGTGATTTTGTCATCTTCCAAAAAAAGAGACAAAAGGGAGTATTATAAGGTTGAGGTCAAGAAGTGTTTGTAGATTATTATTAGTTGTCACATGGTTGCTCCTTAAAGTCTATTACATCCTTCAATATTCCATTTTATGTTAAGGGGTGTAGTCAAAATCATTTTGCCCATGTGTGAAGAGCTTTTTGTGGTAATAATCAAGTTAAAGTGATCATTATCATAGGTAATAGAATATAGGCATACATGTGAAATTTTCTCATGATAAGGGGTGGTGTTGCTTGAGGACAAGTAAGGTTTTAAGTTAGGAGTGTTAATGAGTAGTGATTTTACCACTCATTTGCACTCAACTTTAGTGCACACTACAGAGTTTTGTATTAATAAATTAGACATAACCGTGATTGAATGCACTTATATCTATATTTTGTAGGAATGGAGTTAGTGAGATGGAAAGATGTGGATTGAAGCTAAAAGAGATCAAGAGGAAGCAAAGAAATACAAATAAAGACCTGGAGCAATCATCAACCCCAGTTACCACTATCGCAAGCCAAAGGCCGAGGTTACAATTGGTCAAGATGGTCAATAGAACGCGATCGAAGAACCATACCGCGGTCGCATTGGTGGTGATCGCGAACATCCTCATGCAATCGTGGCTAAGCAGGAATGTTGCCCAGAGCAGTTTTGTAATTTCATTTAACCAAATCCTAAACCTTATATAGGCATAAACCCTTTCTTTTTTGGGTATTGCTTACCTCATAAATATTTTTAAATTTGAAACAAGAACCCTAATTAGGCAAGATTGTAACTAATTTTGGAGACTTGAATTTTTATTGTTTTGTGAAGGATGGATGCTTTGGATAATACTTATGGTATATCTTTCTCTACTTTCTTCATGAGTAGCTAAGAAATTTAGTCTTGGGATTATGTTGAACTAAAGTGTATTCGTGTGTGGGTGTTGATGTGTTTACATGATTTCTAGTTGTTGAGTATGGATTTCACCATTTCTTGAGTTTAATAGTTGGAATTTTGTGGGTGAAAACCCCAAATCTCCAAAAGGGTTTGATGCGAGAAAAACCCAAACTCTAGAAAACCTTCATCATCCTTGAAAGAGGGTTGAAAGTAAACTCATGGGAACCCATAGCATCCTTGAAAAAGGGCTATAGTGGGACAAGACAATGGTGTACAATTAAGTATGTGGTTTACTACCTTTTTTGTATCTTAGAAATAAGTGTAAATGAAATGTAAGGCATGTAATGGGCATCTTCCTAGAAATAGGGATGGCTGATTAAGGTATTGGGTGACTATGAATGACATACTTGTTAGGTGCTCGAAAGAGCCAATGGGTGAATTCTTTGAGGTTTAGTTGAAAAATTAGCCTCAAAGAATTTTGACCTATCCTATTTCTCACTCAACAACTAGATATCATGATGAACCATCTCTAACCTACACACTTTATTCCTTTAGGAAGACATAGTCCCAAGATTCTCCCCATACTTGATTTATAAACCAAAAGAATCATTATAGCTTGTTATAACTCAAAAGTTGATACAAACCAAATCCCTCCCAATTTTATTAGATATTGTTTTTGCTTGCATTCTGGGTATATTTTTAGTAATTAAAGCACCCATAGGACTTGAAATTTGTATTTTAATCCTTGTGTTTTCAACCTCAATGTGAGTTGGGATATTGACAATGACCTCCTTACCCCTTAAACATGGGAGTAAGTTGAGCATTATAAATTACCACCCCTACCTGCCTGATGACCACGACGACCCCCCTTTGGACGACCTCTACCATTATCACCACCTCCTCTACCTGCTGGAACTAGAGCTCTAGGAGCATACTGCTGGCTAGAATAACATAACTACCTCATATTAGGGAAAAACCTCTTAATGTGACCCACTCCATCACACTCGTAACAAATACAGTCCAAGGTAGGTTGCTGAGCTGACGAAGATGAAGCGAGGTTACCACCAGAGTCTAAAACTGGTTGGCCAACTCCCGATGGACCACCCATAGACATCGACATACTGACTGAATGGGGCAGGCAAGGTATCCCTGTAAACTCTGACCCTTAGAATAAGAAACATTAAAACAGCCTCCTCTGCAGGCCTTCTTTTCTGATGACTTGGCATAACCCTCTCTTTTTACACCCTCCACCTTCTTGACAAAATCAACTATCTCCTAGAAATACCTATCTGAAGATGTCATCTGAGTGCAAAAATTTGGAGACCTATATTCAACCCTTTTATAAAAAGACGGATCCTCTCCTTCTCAATTTTCAGCAAGAGAGATGCATACTGAGATAATAAATGAAATTTGACCACATAGGTCGCAACTGACATGTTCCCCTGCTTAAGATTTGCAAACTCATCCCTTTTTCTATTTCTCAAAGTATGAGGCACTTTATTTTCTAGAAAAATTGAGTAAAACTATGTCCAAGTCAAGGGAGGCAAACCTACATCCCTACACTCAACATAAGCCCTTCACTACATCTTAGAATTCCCCTGAAACTGAAAAGTAACCAATTCTACACCATACCTCGCAACCAAACCTATCTTGTAAACCCTCTTATGACAGTTAATAATAAACTCGTAGGTATCCTCAGACTCAGTTCCATGAAAATAAAAGGCTTTATCTTGATAAACTTTTAGAACAACTCATGATCATCTTCAATCATCACCGAACCTACTACCTATCTTTGAAAAACCTCTGCTCGTGACACTTTTTCTATTTGAGGGGCTACCGCAGTAGTATGTTGCATCCCATGCTGGACTGTAGGTACTGTGGACATAGTCCCTGATCTTTTCAAACCACTCAAAAAACTTAGAACCGTTGAATCACAACAAAAGACATATGAATCAGAGCTGCACCTCCTTGAACTGGTGAAACCCCATCATGAGCCGGCACTCGTTCATTCTGTACTACCATAGCTCCATCTTCTGCTATCTCAGGAAAATCCTTATATGGGGGAGGAGATACAGGCCTCTCTCTAGCTAGTCTCACATCTTGAGCTCTGCCCCTAGAAGGTGCAACTCTCTGTCCTCTACCTCATCCTCTTCTTGCCTGACCTCTACCTCAAATTACAAGCTCAACAGCTGGTTCAAGCACCTCAACTCTTGCCCCATTCTATCGTGTTCTTACCACTTGTGAGAAAATAGTGTAATAAGTCACATACCAACTGGAATAGCCAGATACAAATTGAAATCAAGTAATAACATGTAAGTAAGAAGAATTTGAATTTTTCTATTGCCCTGTAGCCTCTCAAAGAAAAGTATAGACGTCTCCATACCATTCCACAAAACTCTACTATACATGTTCCTATATGATGAGATCAATGAACCTAGGGCTCTGATACACATATTGTCATTACCTAAATGGCCATGAGTGGCACCCATACTAATTTTTTTGTGAGAGAACCATCTAAATCAAACTATTTACCAATCACTCAGTTAGTATTAAGGTGATATTATCATATATTTAACATAATGTCAATAATCCCGGACTAATCATTATTAATGAAAAAGTCAAAAAACTGCTTACTAAAATCCCTAAGACCCGAAAGTCATCATACAAGAACTACTAACAAAGATCATGTCCAAAGATATATCCAAAAATAAAATAAATAAAGAATGTTTCATTGCCTGAAAGATGACCAAGAACAAATAAGATGACCCATGGAAATCTGGAGACGGAGTGCTCACCCTTGGATCAAGATCTTCTATCAAACTCTACTGGTGAGGTCGTGTATGAGCCTCTGAAACACTTTTTACACTTAACAAAAGAAGAGTACAGAGTAGTATCAGTAAAAATCACTATGTACTGGTTGGTATTATAGGCCAACTCAACTTAATAATAAGCACACAACATAAATCAAATAACAAGTAGACAAGCATCATTACATAACCAGAAATTCAATGAATTAACAATACAACAGTAACAGGTCAAACAGTGCTCACAACCAAGACACATAACCATCAAGAGTATAAACCATACTATAAACATCCACAGAATCAACACAAATATGTACACACATGCTATGAGACTTATTTTTTCTCAAATAGTCATGACCTACAGGAAAAATCTATATTCATGTACCGTACCAGTGTGGTACCTGATCCTCAATATCAAGTAATATCAATATCATATCAGTAGCGACGTGGTACCTGATCTGCCTTAAATAAGTAGTAGCAATATACATATCTGTACTGGCATGTTACTCGATCCTCAATAACAAGTAATATCAATATCATATTCGTACCGGTATGGTACCTGATCCACCATAAATAAGTGGAATTAATATTATATTCAACCATCGTGGTACCTGATACACCATAAACAAATAATATTAATACTAGATTTACACTACCTCATAACATACAATACGATCTACCAAGTTTACAAGTACACATAAAGTCATAAGACAATTCCACCAAGTAATTTTTCAATAATTATTTATACACGCCTCAATAATTCAAACATCATCAATTTTAAGCATATCTAAATACCATTCAACAAGTAACCAATTTAGGAGAATACACATAATTAAGTTGAGTCTAAACTCCAATTAGACCATAACCTACCTCAATTGAAGAATCCAAATGCAATCTAATTTGTAAAGGTCTTACCCTTTCATAAGGTTTCCGAATATTTCAAATCTGTTCAAATATATAATTCTCATGAGAGTACAAATTCAATTACACTCGTTTATAAATTCTTACTCTAAGAATTTCTATATCTAAACCTCAATTCGTACAAATTATGACTGATACAAGATCTCAAAGGTTGAAACTGTCAAGAAACTATTTATTTCCCATCATTACATCATGATTAGGTCATCTACCTAATCACTAATTTTGTCCTATAGTTCATTAAAAATTAAGAAATTATAGTTAACAATTACTATGATGTACTATTCCTACCACCTAACACATGGTACTATTGCCAACATAGGGTATTGGCAGTAGCAATAAGCCACTCTCATTCCTTTTTCTTAAAATCTTAATTTTGGTTGCACAAATTCCCATACCATATGTTAGTGGAATCTAATGTCCCATTCATAATTTACTTTATATAAATTAAACACATGCATATAGGTGTACAAAATTTTACATTACCTGAACTTTACTGCGTATGAACAGTGGAGAAACCGCAATTTCTATGTATATGGTAAACCCTAGTTATTTAAAATTATTTTTATATTGACCTCACAAGTGAATAAATTATCATTTTGACCCACTAAATCACCAATTAATTCAATTATTTAATATATCCAAAACTTCTAATATATCTTCAAAATTTATTCAGAGCCCCATAGAAATAGATCAACTATGTATTTTGATGAAAAGTATGTTCAGGGTCTATTGAAATCACTAAAATACTAATCTGAATTTATCTTGATCGAAAATTGAGCACGATCAAATTTAACTTCCTTTAGCTCAATAACCCAACTAATGACTTACTTACCTCAATACACATCAAAAATTGATACTACTCATCCTATGAGTCATAATTCACGTACACCAACTATGAAGAATGCTAAAATAGAGAAGATGAGAAAATTTCACAAATGACCAGTTGAGTCATTACATCATATACCAACTAAGCAACCATTCATCCCTGAACGGGCAAACACAAGATAAGATAGGACAACAAAGAATTACCTGAATCCACAAAAAGATATGGATACTTGCTACGCATGTCTGCTTTGGTCTCCCAAGTGGCCTCCTCAATAGGGAAATTATTCCACTAGACCTTCACAAACTTAATCTCCTTAGTCCTTAACTTAGAGACATATTTATCAAGAATAGCAACAGGTTCTACTTGTTGGTATCTGCATCTTATCTATATTTAAGATCTTCCTTTCCATCTTAATAATTGATTGAAATTATGAAACTATAATATGTCTTCTTGTTCTATTGTTATGTTTTTGATGTAATCTGCAAGCTTATTTTCTTCTCTCTCTATATGTGTTTTATTTTAATGTTCATTTGTTGCATCATCCCTTAATTCCCCCTATTTTCTCAATTAAAGTCCAAGGAATTTTCCATTTTCCTATGATCATCCTCTTGATACTGAGTGAATCTGTATCGAGTTGAACCATATGAAGTCCTTGTAGCTAAGGTGAATCTTTTATGGCATCTTCTTAGACAATATTTGAGAGCTTCCCAAATCGCCATTGACTCCACTTTCATGTTAGTCGAAATTTCTGGATTTTATTCTTTAGCATAAATCTCCTTCATTATTTTGACATAAAAATCTTAAGAATTCTATTTTGGATTACCTCTACTAGCTCCATTGATGTTAAAAGTGACCCATCCCTCTTTAGATGGCCTCCATTTCACTACAAGGTAGTAAAGTATAGGTTTATACCTAGTCAGCTTGTCCATCATACATTTCTAGTGGAAAGTTATTTGCTTAATCCATGAGAATTTAACTATAGTAAGACGAAACACTGTCACTTGGTTTTGGTGTTTCATCTATTGAAAGTAACCTGTTTTTCATGCCTCATTTTTTGTATTTTTGTGCTCTATTTTGGTAACGTGTCAGTCAAGTAGCAGAATATTGTTGTGCTCCTTTTGTGCTAATTTGACAGTCATGTCAACACAAAAGTAGTATAAAATATCAAAAATGAGTTTAGGGAAATAATAGGACCCCATAAAGTTTAGGTATGTCATAACAACTTCAGATATAGTTTGGGGTACTTATGTCTTTATATAACAATAAGAAGATAATTACTAAACTTTATTAGTATCATAATAAAAATAACACTCCATTGTGAATAATAATAAAATTACTTTTAAATGAAGAAATAATAAAATATGATAATTTTTAAATATGATAATAACATGAGATTAATGATAAGTGGAGATATAAAATTTGGCTATGTATTTTTTTTAGAAAAATGTTAAAGTGATATTCACCCTTATAGTATTTTCAAATAGTAAATGTGCCATACCCCGACTTTTAATTTGAGTTATTTTCAATCTTCAAATCTCTTTATAGTGGTAGCATTTTATCGAAAACTTCATGATTGTTAAAGAGATGTGCTATTGTAATGTATATTGACATTTGACGTTCAAATCTCTTTTAGCTATTATAAACAAAATTATGCAAAACTAAAAAGAAGATGAATATAAAAATAATCCAAATCAGTAGACTTTTCCCCGCAAAGTTATGAAATAACTGATGTACACTATTTAAATACAATTTTTTTTAAAATTGGATACTCCTACTTGAAATTTATGGTGTGCATGGTATTAATGATGATTACCATAAATATTTTGGTATTTATTTTGTAGATTATATATTTCTTATGAAAAAATATTAAATAATATTTGAATATGTTGTCATGAAAGTGGTAATTTGCCAAGAGTGTACCACTATGATAAATGGCATTATTGTTATAGGTGGAATGTCGTTATAGAGAAGTAAAATATAACATAAAAATCAATTTCAGAGTAAATCACGTCGCTATAATAAAACTTGGTTATAACGGGGTAAAGTTATAGAGAAGTCTAACGGTATTTCTATAGATGGAAAAAACTGTCAAGCATCATTCACTTATTAAAGAATTATGAGGATCAACAAGGTTAACCACAAAATTTGACACCTAATTTGTGAATGGTCTGCTAGACAAGCATCGAATGTTGAACATGTTATTTAGGGTGTACATCTAGACAATTAAGACATAATCCTCACAGAACTAAGCCCTATACATGTATGATGTGTCTTAATCATTTTGTTGGTGCTCTATCTCGAAATGAGTTCCAAAATTGATTTTCAAAACATTGATATCTGTAACACTTACATGTTTGACGAAACCAATTTTAAAAAATATTAATTATAGCACGTCTGATAATACTTTGGGATTTTCTCAAATTTTAGTTCTCAAACAAAGAATCATTTATGAATTAGGATGTGTGGGTGTTTGTATTGACTTTTTATAAGTGGCTTATAAGCTAAAAACTAAAAGCCATGAGTTGGGATGCCCAACTTCCGACTTTTAGCTTATTTTTGTGCATTTTCAGTTTAAAAGAACTTTTTGTCTTTTCAAATACCTCTATAAAAAAACTTAAAAGCCAATAACTACTTAAAATAAACCAATTCAAACATCCACTAAATGTCAATTCAAATAGAAAAGGGCCAAAACTACCCCTGAACTATTCGAAATTGAGCAAAAGTATCCTTCATTTATTTTTTGGTTCAAAAATATACTCAGTTTTTTTTAGATAAAAAATATCCCTCTATTTGTCTTTTGGCTCAAAAATACCCCTCACTTTAACAGAGTGACACCATGTGAAAAAAATTATCACATGTCCAGTCATATCGGTATCTCATTTACGAAAAAGAGCCAAAACTACACATGAACTACTTAAAATGGAGCAAAATACCCATTTATTTACTTTTTTGGCTCATAAATACCCCTACTTAATGGAGTGACACCTAACAAACCATGTGGGAAAAATCTTACCACATGTTCAGGCCATATGAGCATCCCATTTAATACCCAACCGACCCACTTAACCATCTGTAATGACTTGATTTTTAGTAATTTGTGTGAAATATTTATTTATGTGTGATTTGACTATTTTACCCCTCTACGTAGTTGCACTTCAGTATTTCTTGGGTATGAAAATAATTGAAATGGTTCCCAATATATTTTAGTGTGATTTATGCGAGATTGTGATTTTTGGTAGTTTAATAGACTAATTAGTTGACTTTTGTCAACATCTTTGGATTTGTGCATTGGATGACAAAACAGATTGCCTTAACAGATCCGTAACGTCGATTTAGGTTGGTAACATAGTTGGTGCAATTTTATAGTTTTTATTTCTCATTTTGATCCTCAGCTTGGAAAGTTGTGAAATTAAATTTCAGGGGTCAATTTTGTGAAAATGTTTTCTGAAAAACTGACATCGGCAATGAGTCTAGGGCATCAACTTTAGCTTAGTAGCATAGTTCGTTTGCATTCTTGGGATTTAGGGTGAATTGCGAGGGATCTATGGAGACTTGCAATTCTCTAAGTCTCTAGCTAGTGCACCACTCAACAAGTGCACTCGCTTAGGCGATGCTTTGGTCGCTTAAGTGACTTGGCCTGATAGCCAATGTGTTGCCTAAGCGACACCAGGCCCGCTTAAGCAATTGCCGCTTAAGCGATGGCCAGGTCGCTTAAGCGACACTAGCGTCCCAGATGCCTATCGCTTAAGCAAAAATCAATGTCGCTTACACGATGAGGTGGGCTTCGCTTAAGTGACTCGATAGTTGCTTAGGCAATGACTGGGTAGATGACATCTCTATTTTTGAGATTTTTACACCATTTTCGATACATAGAGCTTGGGGTTAGAGTTTTTGGGTATTTTCTTCCATTTCTAAGTTTGAGTAAGCTCCAAATCCCAATTTCAATTTTTTATTTGATTTTTATCATTCAAATCTTGTTTAAACTCGGATTTAAAGTTGAAATTTAGGGATTTTAGTTTGATTTAAACTTTAATTTCGACCCATTTTCACTTAAATTTTCTCCTTTGAGTTCCTTTAATCTTAAGAAATATATTTTTGGACTAAAACTCTGATTTTTTTTACCCCTTTTTTTTGAAAATCCATTTTTGGGATCCGTTTTGGCCTCGATTTAGAAGTGGGCAATATGGATATCGTTAGCTTTCTTTTAATGTGTAGATTTTATATTTATTCATTTCATCTAATTTTGGGTCTGTGCGTGAGGTGAAAGTTTAGTGATAAAGGCTTAATTATTTCAATTTTGATATTCGAAGTTGGTTATGGCTTAATTTTCTTCAAACTGGATTGAGTAGTTAATAATAATATAAAAACATGTTATGGATATGAGGTTGTATAATGGAAAGTATGTTTAGGTGATTTATTTACCCATATGGGGGCCTATGTTTTGACACCCCAGGTGTTGGCCACTGAAAATTCTAAGTTTTTGAATGCATTGTCCTGATTATGACTCACCCTATGAGTCGTAACATGTCATTGTGGGTCATAAGACCCCAATAATAAGGTGTCTAGTAAAGGTAGCCTAAGTTACAATCCTGATTATGAGTGGCACCCAACGAGTCATAAAGACTCTAAAAGAGTCTTATGGTCCCATCCGTAGCCAAACTAGTGTGTGCCTCAAGTGTTTCTATCTTGACTACAACTTAGACCCTACGAGTCATAGGGTCACCCGACGAGCCATATGCTATGAATCATAGGGTCACTAGAGAAGGGTCCTTTAGCTACTATCTTGACTGTGACTCATGGTGATGAGTCGTAACATGTCCTTATGAGTTGCATAGTAACTCGTAGTCACTGGTGACAATTTTTTAACTTTTAATTAAGGTCACTTTGGACATTTTTCCTTTTCCCTAAATCATGACCCGCGACTTAAAACCCCTTTAGGGTGTTATTAGCCCTCCAAAATAAATTGAAATAACTTCTTAATTTTGCTCAAATTTTCTCAAGCAAGATACTTAGGATTTCCAAGAAGTTGATCAATTAGAGCTCCCAAGGGCAAATTCTCTCTATAACTTTTGATATCCCAGGCATGTTAATCTTCCCCAAATACTACTTTGTAAAAACATGTGTTTTAATTAGTTCCCCATGTGGTTTTGATGGTGACTTTAGAACATGGGTTTAGGGTTTTCAATGATTGTTGTTTATGTGATATTTCATGTTTACGTAATGCATTGTTTATGTCTTAAATGGTAGTTTTGAAATCAATTTAATGTATGGGTATGGTGAATAAACTAGGGGATTGTGTTTCTCCAAATTTTTTGAATATTGACAATTGGATCAGTAATAACCCTAACCCAATTTTGTGAAAGTGGTTTGAGTTTGAGAAAAATTGTATTTAACTATTTCCTAAATAATTGTATGATATAAAGAGGTTATTGAAATATGATGGTTTGATTTAATCAACAAAGGGAGTCATTTCCCCATCTTGTATTAATGAACAAAGGGAGTTTTTTCCCAAGTACATAGAATTGAAATGGCATGATAATGTTACCTTAAAAGTGTAGTAGGTATGATGATACCAATAGTGTATACCTAAATGTGTATTATGGTTCAATGAATAAGAGTGTGTGATAAATGTTTTAATGGGGCTTAAAATAGGGTAATATAGCTGGGCCGTGAAAATGACCAATACTGGAAATCACAATTACCGGTACTGCGATCTAAATGGTCTGTGGTTCGAGTTCCCTTACTTATGATCGAGTGGTTCGAGTCCATCTTTACTAAATGATTGTTCGAGTCCCCCATATTACATTACATGATTGGGTGCTTAAGTCATATGTAGTATATGCTTGGGAGGTTTGAGTCCCCCGTGCATATATATAAAATTATTCTTCAGTTTATGCAACTACATACATTGGGGCCTGACAAGGGGGTAAGAGCTAGGACCCATATAGCCCATGGGTACTGTTATATGATAGTTGAGCTACACAATCTAGGCTAAAGTTTAAAGTACATGTTAAGCCTTATTCCCTATCCCATTATTTTGTATAAGTATATATGTATGCACACATGTATATGAACATGTACATTGAGTTGAACTAGATTTTTGAATTGTCATTACATTATCCTTATCCCTGAGTTACATTCTAATGCTCAATCCACTAACTATCTTCGTATATTGTATCCCTATGTGATACAAGGTCTGAAGGCAATCTAAATTTTCTTGCACAATGTTAAGTGGATAGGCTCAGTTAATCGATCATTTGGGGTGAAGTGATGGGCTTCCATTCTTCGAAATACTTAATCATTCCATTATTTTCCTTTCATAAACTAAAATTAAGGGGTTTACATTAACATTGTCATTGTCAGGGTCGGGGGCATGTCCTGACTTAAATTATTTTTGGATTAGTAGAGGCTTTGTAGATATTACAATAGAGTGGGTATTGTTGTTAACATTCTTAGATGTCATTAAGTTTATTACCTATCTATTTTATTCTATGTTTGGATTTTAGCCACTGCTAGGAGTGTTTTAACCTGTTTAGCTAGGCAAATGGGATGGCCTCTGATCCTCGATAGACTTGATATACTCGTCATGACCAAGCCCTAATTTAGATCATGAAAAAGATTGTATTAGAGCCTAGGTTTGGTGTTATTGGGCATCCACAAAGTTGTATTTAGTAGAGTCTCTTTTATGAGTGTGTAGTACGCCACACTGATAAGGGAGAGGCTATAAGATATTTAGAAATGTTTCTCTTTCTTGTTGTTCTATTTCTTTCTATAGATTCTAAGGTCTTGAATCTCCTCTAATACCTATTTGTTCGCATTATAGATCATGCCTCCAAGAAGATCTGACGCGTGTAGAGACTCGTCTAGCCCATCTGAGGATAATGTCGATAGAGATTATTCTACTTATAAAGTTTAGACCTGGTATAGGGATCCAACTCCTAATTACTATCATGTAGTTCCACTGGTCCCTACCAATACTCATCGGTCCCCTTGGAATTATGATGATCATGCCCCACCGCCCCAAGGAGACATTTCTATTGCTGAGTTTTGCCGATATATTCATTTGTTGATCCAGTTGGTGACATCTTAGTCATGTTAGTCTGGTTTTGATGGTACTGCTATGATTTCTTCTGAGGTTACTCGAGTTGGGTATTTTATGAGGCTCAACCCTCTAACCTTTATTGACTCTAAGGTTGAGGAAGATCCTTAAGGAGTCATAGATGAAATAGAGAAAAGATTTTGAGTTATGCATGCTTCTGACTCTAAGGGTATGGAATTTATCACATATTAGTTAAAAGATGTGGCATATCAGTGATATGAGGAGTGGGATCAGTCAAAAGGTGATGATGTTGAGGTATCTTTATAGGATGATTTTTATGGTGCCTTCCTTGACCATTTCTTTCCTCATGAGTTGAGGAAAGCAAATGATGAGGAGTTCGTGAATTTAAGGCAAGGCATGATAACTATTAATGAGTATGCCTTGAAGTTTCACCAGCTGTCCAATTACACTCCTGAGTTATTATCTTCCATAAGAGCAAGGATGAGAAAGTTTGCTTTTGGGTTGTCCCATGACTTGGTGTTGGAATACAAGGCCACTTTTTTAAATAATGACATTGACATTTCTAGGTTGGTGGTGAACATGCAACAAGTGGAGGATGAGAATAAAAAGTAGGTAGAAATAAGAGAGAGGTAGAGTAAGAAGTTTCAGTATTCAGAACACAGTAGAAGTCAAAAAAATAGTGATGGTGATGGTAGGTAGTGGTCTAAGAAGAGGTGGGGAAATGTCGGTTCCTATTATATGGGTAGTTCCTCATATCCTAAGTCATTCGGTGACCATCATATTTAGAGCAATAGTGGATTTAGGGAAAAGGGTGCCCAATCTCAGGCTAGTAGAACTTAGTTAGCTCCATTTTATCCTATTTGTCAATTCTGTGGGTAGGTGTATCATGGATTTTGTAGGATGGGATATATAAGTGCTTTAAGTATAGTAAGTTAGGCAACCTACAGTGGTATTGTCCATCATTCAGGGTTTCTATGGGGGCTAATAAGGTTTTGATCGCCACGTTTTCAGCTCCTGCACCAAAGAGTGCTACTTTTAGCTCCGACAGTGGTCGGAGTTGGCTTTATTCTTTGACACTCGTCAGGAATTTAAGGTTTCTCTGAATGTTGTCACTGGTATGTTATAACTCTTTTCCCATGATGTGTATTATCTGCTTGATCCATTGTCTACCCTTACTTATGTGACCCTTTATGTGGCTATTCATTTTGGTTTTGGTTCTGAGTGTATTTCGGATCCCTTTTCTATGTCTACTCTAGGGGGTGACTCTATTGTGGCTAGAAGAGTCTATAGGGGTTATGTGGTATCTATCCGTGGTAGGGAGACATTGGGGGATCTAATAGAGTTAGACATGTAAGACTTTGATGGGATTTTGGGGATGGATTAGTTGTACTTGTACAATGCATCTCTTGACTGTAGGACCCAAAGGGTCAGTTTCCAATTCCCAAATGAGCCGATGATTTAGTGGGAAGGTAGTTCCTTAGATCCTAAGGGAAGATTCATTTCTTATCTTAGATCCAAAAGTTGATTTCCAAGAGGTGTCTATGCTATTTATTCCATGTTAAAGATTCTAGTTCTGAGGGTCCTTCATTGCAGTTTGTCCCGGTGGTCTATGAATTTCCCAAAGTGTTCCCCATTGATCTTTTCGGTGTTCCTCCTAATAGAGAGATTTAATTTTGGGATTGATATTTTTCTGGAAACTCATCCTATCTTCATACCTCCCTATAAAATAGCTCCAACTGAGTTTAAAGAACTTAAGGAGCTATTGAAAGACCTTCTTGACAAGGGTTTTATCTGTATTAGTGTTTTCCCATGGGGTGCTTTCGTTATCTTCATGCGTAAGAAGGATGGGTCCCTCTGAATATTTATAGATTACTACCAGTTGAATAAGTTGACGGTGAAGAATAAGTATCCTCTTTATTGGATTGATGACCTATTTGACTAGCTTCAGGATGTTAAGTACTTTTCTAAGATTGGTCTTCAGTCGGATTTATCAACTGAAAATTAGGGAGGTGGATATCCCTAAGACTATTTTTTGTACCGGATATGGACATTATGAGTTCTTGGTCATGTCTTTTGTTTTTTCTAAATCCGAGGCGGTATTTATGGATCTTATGAACCAAGTATTCTATCAGTTTCTATACTTATTCGTCATTGTGTTTATTGATGACATCATGTTTTATTTTAAGAATGAAGCGGATCATGCCGATCATCTCCGAGTATGTTACAGACGCTTAAGGATCAATGATTGTATGCTAAATTCTCTAAGTGTGAGTTTTGGTTGAATATTGTGACCATTCCGGGTCATGTTGTGTCTAGTGAGTGGATCATGATGGATCCACAAAAAGTTGAGGCAGTTAAGAAATGGCCTAGACCCATGACCCCAAATGACATTTGGAGCTTCTTAGGGTTGGCCGGATATTATAGAAGGTTTGTAGAAAGTTTCTCTTCTATTGCTGCCCCATTGACTAAGTTGACTCAAAAAAGTTAAAGTTCTTATGGTCTGATTCTTGTGAGGGTACTGGTGGTTTTGTGGTTTATTGTGATGCGTCTTATATAGGACTTGGCTATGTGCTGATGCAGCATGGTAGGGTTTTGGCCTATGCTTCTATACAATTAAAAGTTCATAAGAAGAATTACCCAACACACAACTTAAAATTATTCGTTGTGGTCTTTGCTTTGAAGATTTGGCACTATTATTTGTATGGAGTTTATGTTGACATCTACTCAAATCATAAGAGCTTACAATAAGCGATTACCCAGAAGGAGTTAAATCTCAGACAAAGGATATTATATCTGATCGTGGTACTCAATCTTCTCGCACTGTTGGCATTTTTTCCAGAGAGGTTTGGGAACTAAGGCAAACCTTAGCACTCTTTTCCACCTCCAGACGGATGGACAAGCGAAGAAAACTATTCAAACTTTGGAGGATATATTAAGGTCTTATGTGCTTGACTTTGGTGGTAGTTGGGTTGATCATTTTCCCCTCATAGAGTTTGCATATAGTAATAGTTATCACACAAGCATTGGGATGGCTTTATTTGAGGCTTTGTATGGTAGCAGATGTCATTCTATTATTGGTTGGTTTGAGGTTGGCAAGGATGGGTTGTTCGGACCTGACTTGTTTCATCAGGCTATAGAGAAGGTGCAGGTGATTTCGGATAGGCTAAGACTGCCCAAAGTCTACAAAAGTCCTATGCAGATGTGAGGTAAAGGGAATGATGTGCTATAGAAATATAGCAGTTTTGATGCTTAAATATGCGAGTTTCTTAGGTTGCTTTGTTAGATATGATGTGTTTGGATATATTTTCCAGAAAACTAGGTTTGGATGCTAAGTTCATGGAAAAGATGATAAATGGAGTTTTTGGCTACTTAATTGATCAATTTTGGGTATTCGTGACACTTTGCGGATGTACGTGACCAAAGCTTGTGATAAAAGTGAAAGATTTGAAGTTTGGTTGCAAGTATTGGAAGGCCTGGAACTTACCTATATCGACATGTGGACTGCATATAGCACATGTTGTCTGTTTGAGATTAAGGTAAGTACCAAAATCGAAGATCCAGATAATGAAAGTGCTGAAAAAGAACTTTCGGCACTTACCTATGTCAACATACGGACTGCATGTAGTACATGTGGACCGCATGTTGGTAGGGTAAGTATCAGAAGTCTAAAATCCCGAGAGTAGAAGGTTCATGAAATTTTTTTGGCACTTATATGTGTCTACATGCGCCTAGGGCCAGGATGCATGTGGCACATCCGCCCAAGGACAGGCCACATGTAGACACGGGTAAGTAGCCAACAACCTTTTTTTGTCCGTTTACATTCGCGCTTTGATTTTAAGGTTTCCTCATGTACTATAAATACCCTTTATGTAGTTTATTAGTTGAATTTACACACTCTTGATACTTATAAACATATTTTGATTTTGAGATTCGATTTTAGATTTTAGAATTCTCTTGTATAAACTTCGATTTATTAATTCTATTAAAGTTTTGGGTTTTTAGTTATGAGTATGGTGATCACATCTTATGCTTTCAACCATGAATGTTGTTGATTCTTTCATAAGTATGAGCGACTAAAAATCCTTATCTAGGTTTTTGGAAACCCTAGTGGATTCACGAAGTAGGGGAAATGGTATTGTTGTTCTGAACTAATACCCCTGTATGTATTGTATTATCTTTACTTTGATACTTATCTTAGCGGTTGCAAACGTTAGGATCCCACCTAGATTATTGCTACTTGCTCCAAAAGAGGAGTAGTGACTAGGAAAATATAATTACAAGAGTAATTTGAAGTTTAACTGTCGATCCATGCTTCTAGGTATTCTCTACATAAGATGGTTAGCTATCATCTAATAAATATAGACTCAAAAGATAAAAGTTAACTTGGATCTAGGATAAGGGTTAGTAAGGCGACATCATAAAACTCAAAAGTTAAAGGGTGAAATCTGTTAGCTAGTCCAAAAGATGGTTAAAGGTACATAACTTATCAAATTTTCCATGCAAAGTATTGATTAATTCAACAAAGCACGATAAGCCTACAGAGTTGAGAAGCCAGGGGGAACATAATCCTAGTGTTCACCGATGATTTATTACATTCGAAGTTGATATTAGCTACTAGTTTGATATTGATACTCAAATCCCCCATTTAATTTTCTAGTTTTGCTCATTGATTAAAACTGTTGAGATCCATGAGTTCACATATTCCCTTGGGATTTGACCCCAACCTTTGTTAGGTTACTATATTTGACAACGACTACATAATCTTTAGATTAAAGGTGTAGCTTGGACATTATCAAATTTTGGCATTGTTGCCAGAGAATATGGTGCTGTGTTGTGAATTAAGTTGTTGCATTTTTTGTGTTTATTTGTTTTTGTTCTTAGTTGGGTATGTCGATATATGCCTAGCATACGGAGTAGAGTTAATCACTTACTCCCAGTGAATCTGAATCTAGAGAGGATCCTACAAATATCTAGTAGGATGATGGAGCCAAAAAGAGATGATACTCCTAAAGAGGTTCATAATGATGCACACCAGATACCTCCCCCTCCTCTTGAAGGAGTTTAGGACATTGTTGACCAATAGACTAAGTGATATTGGTAGAAACTGCTAATCATAAGAGGGAAGAAAATTCTTAGCACTTAGATGAGGAGGCAGAGCTAGCTATGCATAGACCAGAAGTAGACCGCTGAGCAGCACTCGGTGGTAACCAAAATAGAGTTGGTGGTGGCCATGGTCAAATGATCCCAACATACCAGTATTTGTAGCCATATGATAATGATGATAAGGATCTAGGGTACGTTGAGCCAATATAGGAGTTATCATTCCTCCTATTTTTCCCCTAGGAGTTAAGTTCAATATAACTAGTGATATGATCCAACTCTTATATTTAAAGGGTGTGTTTGCGGGATTGCCTACAAATGATGAAAACTTGCATCTAGACAATCTTATTGGAATTTGCACTTCTTATACAAATCCAGGTGTGAATCAAGAGGCGCTCAGATTGAGGTTGTTCCCTTTCTCACTTATAAGAGAAGCATCTTTATGGTTGGGGAACTTCCAAGAGGATCTATCACTATATGGCATGAGTTGCGTAGGCAATTCTTAAACAGGTTCTTTCCTCCATCCAGGATATTATAGCTTAAGGACAAGATTTATAATTTCAGGCAGCTGTAGTCTGAGTCCATGTATGAGGATTGGTTCAGGTTTAAGAAGAAGTTGAGTATGGTGCCCAACCATCAAATTTCAGGGACCAACTTATTAGAGTTATTCTATAGAGTCTGACCATCTGTTCTAGAGCAATGGTAGACACTATCTCCGAAAGAACTCTTATGATATTATGATGGGAGGTAGCTTCTGACATTCTAGACTAGATCTCTCTCACTAACTGAGGGTGTTAAACTCGAAAGGCAAAGAGGAGTTGTGGCACTTACGCCATTAGAGCTTCGGTGACAGAGAGTAACTGATAATTCTGTAGTACAAGAGATTGTGCTACTAAGGACTGATCTTGGGTTGCTGGCAAAGAAGTTTGTGATTGTGAATTCTGAGAAAGTTCATATAGTAGGAGCATATAGTGCAGATTACTGAGCTTATGAGTCTCGTCAATTAGTGGGGTTTCGAGCCCAAGGGAAAGTATACCAATGTCAAAACTATGACAATGAAAAATATACAGACCACAGTAGGGACAGAGATGATGACTATATATGGACAGATAATTACAAGAAGAAGGGAGATAGGTACATTTCGCCTGGCAGAAGAGATACGAAATCAAGAATAGATGAAATATTGACCAAACTAGTGGAGGGGTAAGAAAATCAAGAGGCTAGTCTTAAGGATATCAAGGTTAATATTTTAGAATTGACCTAAAAGGTTGAGTCACATGCAACTGCTATCAAGCAATTGGAGAAGTAGTATGGGGATATCTCGACCATATTGGCTCAAAGGCAGCCAGGTACTCTCCCTAGTGACATAGTGCAGAATTCTCCAACACTTGCTCATTGTATGGCTATTAACATTAGTAGTGGCTCCAGACCTGATAATCATTGTGTACTCGCTACTAATAAGCCAAAGAAGGATAATATTATTGCTGACGAGCTACCTTAAGTAGAGTTTGAGAAGCTAACTTATAGTGATGATGATTATGAGAGTGAAGAGGGTGACAACTAGGTTACAGATAAGCCTAACAATAAGGGGCAATACTGTAACATGATTTCTCTGGCATAATTAGTAGAAAAAAATGGGGACCTGAGGGCAGTTACCATTCCATGTACTATTAGGCATTTTGATATCAATTAGGCTCTATGTGAATTGGAAGCGAGCATAAATTTAATGCCACTAGTGATATATAAAGTGTTGAGGTTAGGAGAAGTCAAGACTACATCTGCAAAGCTATTGATGGCCGACTCATCTGTAAAGGAGCAAATAGGTGTTTTATGTAACGTAGAAGTATGGGTGGCATCCTTTATGTTCCTCGTTAATTTTATGGTTCTTGATTATGAGATAATTTTTCAAGCCCTCATTATATTGGGTAGACCCTTCCTATCCACTGGTAGGGTGCTGATTGATATGGACTTTGGGGAGATCACCTTCAAACTAAATGATGAGCAAGTAGTTTTTGATATGTGTATAACAGTGTATCAGCCTAATAATATTAAGTGGTGTATGTGGTAGACACTATTGATGAAGATGTTGCTGCAGACGTCAGTGTGCCAGATATACCAAGTATTGAGGAGAGAATAGAGGTGATGGCCACTCGACTGCTGATTGTTGAGACTAATATGGCGACATTATATGAGTAAATCTGGCCATGGGTCTAGACTATACTAAAACGGTTGAGGCTAGACTGCAGCTTGTGCATTAGGCTGTAATGTTATAGCTATGAACTGAGTTGCACTCATGAATAAATTCTTTTGAGGTTCAAGTATCGACCCAGTTTGGCAGGATTAAGATGCCAGATCTGGGAGACATAAGGAAGGAGGTAGGCTTACTTAGAGCAGAGGTATGCTCTATAACTAGAGCCATATATCAGGCTTCCCACCAGTTATATTCTAGTTGTTCTGCCATCAACTCCGTGTGGTCCAAGACACTTTGATTTATTCACAAAAAATAATATTATGGTCCCCATAGTTAGGACCAAGAGAGGTCGAGAGAGGGGCCTATAAAATCCAGACATGTCGGTTGCGATATGATTGTAGAAATGACATGTATAGGGTTAATTTATGTCATATTATATTATATTTTGTTTTGTATTATGCTGTGTTTTTGTATAACTAGGAGATTTGTAAGTGTTTAGGATAGTTGTTATGTTTTTGACTGATTTTTGAAAAGATGATACCCCTCTAAAATTTTAGAACTATGTGAATATATATATGTGTGAACATCATGGATCTTGTTATGGTATTAGGATTAGTGACATAATAATCAATTGCTAACAATTACATGAACTAGATAAGTAGTAGCTTGGAATATTGACTCTCTGCCATGTGTGTGAGAGATGCTACTTAGTTCCGTTTGTGTGTTGGATTCATAATTGGCCTAGTTAGTCTTGCTTAGGTTGTAGGATAGTTGATTAGGAAAGGATCATAGGCCGTTTTTTCTTTCAGTCTACTTTTAGCCAAAAAGACCTTCCAAATGTTAATTAGTATCCCTTGATCCTTGTTTTGCGCCTTATAGCCTATTTTTCTTATTTTACCTTTCACCGTTCACCTTTTCATTTATATTGCAATAACCTATTTTAGCTTATTATTCCTTGAACATTGTGCACCTCAACTTAGCGAATCACCTAAGTTGAGGATAACTATCATAGGGGTGTGTGATGTAAAGTGGGTACGTAGAAGGAAAAATAAGATAAAAAGTTAGTAGGGCTGGGTGTGGTAGCAAAAGAAAGGAAAAAGAAAAAGAAAAAACATTGTGAAAAAGTGAATAAAAAGAAAGAGTAAAAGACCACACCCAACCTGAATGTGCAATAAAAAATAAAAAGGGACAAATAAGGGTAAAATAAAAATAAAAGATGGTTAATAAGTGGAACCCAAAGTTAGTGTAGTGCCAAGGATGCTTAGTCACTTGATATGTCCATATGTACCATACCAGCCCCCAAGCCTACATTACAAGTCGAGAAAAGTTCTATAGTGATTCTAACTTAACTGTTTGAATGCTAAGGCAAAGAAATAAGGACAAGCCTATGGCATTTAATACATATTTATTGGAACTTCTTTTCTGAGTGTGAGTGTCTCTTGGCTGTCCCTGCATTGACATGCATTATTTCATATGAGTGAGTGGGATTTCTTTTTTGTAAGGGCACATGAGTCATATTGCTAGCTTCTTACGTGTTTGGGTAGTTAACGTGTACATATGCATGGTATTTTGTTGCTAATGTAATGCCATACCATGATCCCAGTGTGTCATATTATTGTGCTTCATGTTTATACACAGTTAATTTTGAAAGGTTGAAAAAAGAGAGGGTATTGTGGTTTGAACTTAAAGTATTGATTGACTGCCTTGATATCTTAGATTCTCCTAGTTAAGCATCATGTTTTATTTTTTTTGTCTTGTTGTATTTTTTTGCTTGAGGATATGCAAATGTTCTAAGTTGAGGGTGTTGATGTGATATAGAAATATAGCAATTTTGATGCTTAAAACGATGAAAATATGCAAGTTTCTTAGGTTGTTTTGTTAGATATGATGTGTTCTGGGTATGTTTTGTAGGAAACTAGGTTTTGGATGCTAAGTTCATGAAAAATATGAAAAATGAAGTTTTTGACTACTTGATCAATTTTGGGTATTCGTGACACTTTTCAAATGTATATGACCAAAGCATGTGATGAAAGTGGAAGATTTATAGTTAAGTTACAATTATTGGAAGGCCTAACACTTACCTATGTCTATATGTGAACCACATGTAGCTCATGTGGTCTGTATGAGACTAAGGTAAGTACCAAAATTGAAGATCAAGAGAGTGAAAAAGTTGAAAAAGAACTTCCAGCACTTACCTATGTCAACATGTGGACCGCATATAGTGCATGTGGACCGCATGTAGGTAGGGTAAGTGTCAGAAGTCCAAAATCATGAGAACAAAAGGTGTAGGAAATTTTTATGGCACTTGTATGTGTCTTAATGCGCCTAGGGTCAGGACACATGTAGACACAGGTAAGTGGCCACCGACCCTTTTTTGTACTTTTTCATTCGGGCTTTGATTTTAGGGTTTTCTCATATACTATAAATACCCGTTATATATTTTAGTAGAACTTATGCACTCTTGATACTTACAAATGTATTTTGATTTCGAGATTCAACTTTAGTCTTGGAATTCCCTTGTATTGACTTCGGTTGATTGATTTAGTTAAAGTTTTGGGTTTTCAATTGTGAGTATTGCGATTACATCTTATGCTTTCAATCAAGAATGTTGTTGATTCTTTCACAAGTATGAGCGGCTAAAACCCCTTAGCTAGGGTTATGGGATCCCTAGCAGATTGACAAACTAGGGGAAGTGCTATTGTTGTTCTAAACCAATACCCCTACATGCATTATATTATTTTCACTTTGATAGTTATCTTCATAGTTGGAAACTGTATGACCCCGCCTAGATTATTGCTACTTACTTCAAAGGAGGAGGGGTGACTAGTAAAAGATAATTACAATAGTGATTTAAAGTTTAATTGTTGATCCACGGTACTAGGTATTATCTATGTAAGATGGTTAGCTGTCATTTATCTAGAGTTTCAAAAGCTAATAGTTAATAGGGATCTAAGATAAGGGTTAGTAAGGGAATATCATGAGACTCAAAAGGTAAAGGGTGAAATCTAATAGCTAGTCTAAAAGACGATTAATGGTACATAAGCCTACAAATTTAAGAAGCCAGGGGAAACACAATCCTAGTGTTCACCTATGATTGATTACATCCGAAGTTGATATTAGCTACTAGCTTGAAATTGCGACTTAAATTCCACCATTTATATTTCCTATTTTTCCCATTGATTACAACAATAGAGAGCTATGATTTCATGTATTCCCTTGGGATTTGACCCAACCTTTATTGGGTTAATATATTTGGCAACGACCGCATAATCTTCAAATTGAAGGTGTAGCTTGGGCATTATCAGGAAGTTGGAATTTGAAGTTGGCGATTGGGTATTCTTGAAGGTGTCTACCATGAAGGGAGTAATACAGTTTGAAAAGAAGAGAAAGCCCAGTCCTTATTATATGGGCCTTTATTTAATTTTGAAGAGATTGGGTAATGTGGCTTACGAGTTAGAGTTGACTCCTTTTTTGGGCTTTGTTCATTTGGTTTTTCCTATTTTGATATTGATAAAGTGTGTGGGTGATCCTTCCATGGTAGTGTCGTTGGAAAGTGTTGGTGTTTAGTACTCTCTGTCATATGAGGAGGTCCCAATTGAGATCTTGGATCGATAAGTCCGTCGATTATGTACAAAGGTTGTGGCTTTGGTGAAGGTTCTATGGAAGAACCAAACATTTGAAGAAGCTACTTGGGAAGCTGAAGAGGACATGAAGTCCAAATACCCATTCTTGTTCCCTGTTCTGAATACTCATGCTTAAGGTATGTATTAATCTTACCATCTTTGTTTTCTGACCCTGTTAAAGAAATTTGCAATTTCCTTGACATCTTTGTTTTCTGTCTTTGTTAAAGGTAAGTGTGGGTGTGTTTCTGCGTTAAATTGTGCTAATGGGTGCCTAGACCCATCATTCAAGGACGAATGATCCTTGCGGGAGAATATGACAACTAGGTGTTCACCACTGAAAATTCTAAGTTTTTTAACTCACTGTCCTGACTATGACTCACCCTACGAGTCGTAACTTATCATTGAGGGTCATAGGACCACAATGGTAGGGTATATAATAAAGGTATCCTAAGTTACTATCCTAATTATGAGTGGCTTCCAACGAGTTGTAAAGACTCTAAATGAGTTGTATAGTCCCATCCGTAGCCAAATCAGTGTGTTCATCAAGTGCTTCTATATTGACTATGACTTGGAATCTATGAGTCATATGGCATGAACCATTAGGTCACTAGAGAAGGGTTCTTTAGCTACTGTCTTGACTGCGACTCATGGTGATGAGCCGTAACATGTCCTTAAGAGTCACATAGTGACTCATAGTCACTAGCGATAATTTTTCATCTTTTAATTAAGGGCACTTTGGATATTTTCCCTTTTCCCCAAATCATGACCCATGACTTAAAACCCTTTTAGGGTGTCATTAGCACTCTAAAATAAACTGAAATAACTTCTCTATCTCTTTCAAATTCTCTCAAGAAAGATACGTAGGGTTTCTAAGAAGTTGATCAATTAGAGCTCTCAAGGGTAAATTCTCTCCATAACTCTTGATATCTCAGGAATGTTACTCTTTCCCAACTATTACTTTGTGAAAGCATGTGTTTTAATTAGTTCTCCATTTGGTTTTATTGATGGTTTTGGAACATGGGTTGAGGGTTTTGAATAATTGTTGTTTATGTGATGTTTCATGTTTACATATGCATTGCTTATGTCTTAAATGATGGTTTTGAAATCAATTTGATGCATGGGTATGGTGAATAATCTAGGGGATTATGAAATGTTGTGAATACTGACAACTGGATTGGTAATAATCCCAACCCAATTTTGTGAAAGTGGTTTGGGTACGAGTAAAATTGCATTGAACTATTTTTGGAATAATTACATGATATAATGAGCTTATTAAAACATAATGATTTGATTTAATGAACAAAAGGAGTCGGTTTCCCCCATCTTGTATTAATGAACAAAGGGACTTGTTTTCCCAAGTTAATGGAATTGAAATGGCATAATGATGTTACCTTATAAGTGTAGTTCGTTTGATGATACCAATAATGTATGCTAAATGTGTATTATGTCTCAATGAATAAGAATGTATGATAAATATTTAATAGGGCTTAAAAGAGGGTTGTGTAGCTGGGTCATAAAAGTGGCGGTCCTAAGAAACCAATACTATAAATCGAGTTTGTCAGAACGGGGGTCTAAATGGATTGGGGTTCTAGCCTCCTTTCTTATGATCGGGTAGTTCAAGTCCACCTTTACTATATGATTGGGAGGTTTGATTCCCCATATTTCATTACATGATTAGGTGCTTAAGTCACCTTTAGTATATGATTGGGAGGTTTGAGTCCCCTATGCATATATATAAGATTATTCTTTGGTTCGTGCGGCTACATGTACTGGGACCATATAGCCCGTGGGTACTATTATATGATGGTTAAGCTACATAATCTAGGCTAAAGTTTTAAAGTGCATGTTAAGACTTCCTTCCTGCCCTAGCATTTCATATAACTATATATGTTTGCACATATGTATGTGAAAATGTACATTGAGTTGAACTAGATTTTTGAATTGTCGTTACTTTATACTTATCCCTAAGTTACATGTTAGTGGTCAACCCACTAACCATCCTCTAATGTTGTATCCCCATGCGATACAAGGTCCAAAGCCAATCCTACTTTTCCTGCACAGTGTTAGGTGGATCGGCTCGATTCGTCAGTCATTTGGGGTGAAGTGGTGAGCTTCCATTCGCTGGAAGACTTGATCATTCCATCATTTTCCTTTCATAAACTAGAATTAAATAGTTTACATTAACATTATCCTTGTTAGGGTCGGAGGCATATCCCAACTTAGATTTTTTCTGGATTAGTAGAGGCTTTGTAGATATTACTGTAGAGTGGGTATTGTTGTTAACATTCATAGATGTTATTAAGTTTTTTTATAGGTATCATTAATACCTAGTCGTGATAGGTATCTTTGTATATGTTTAGATTTTAGCCACTGTTAGGAGTGTTATAAACTGTTTAGCTAGGCAAAGAGGGTGGTCTCCGATTCTTGATGGACTTGAGATACCTATCACGGATAGACCTTAGTTTGGTTCGTGACAAAGATGGTATCAGATCCTAGGTTTTGTGTCATTAGGCGTACTAGAAATACTGGCTTTTTCTGATAGAAAATGTGAGATCTTTAAAATCCTCTATCGATGTATGCGATGGAAAAGAGTTATGGATATTGGTTGTATATGGGTTGAAGAACGCCTATGAGTCCTACCTTGGAATAGAGCTCATTGGGTATGGGTTGACAAACCTCCCATAGGTTCTACCTGGGAGTATAGATCGGTAGGTACATACGGAGGTTGCACGACGACCTCGTGCATCACATTATCATCTACATCTTTATCCTCATCATCTTCATTGCATTTCATATATTGTGCTTATTCTATAATTGTATTTCTATTCTTGACTTAATAACTGTCTATTTATTCTATCTTCTTATACTTGTATTTGGGATATGTGTATATTTGTTCTTCTTTCCATTACCTGTATTTGTTATATTTGTATTTAGTAGAACCATTAGTGGAGATGGTGTGAGCTACCATTTGGGACATTTTCAGATTGCAGGTGGTATGCCCATAGTTTGTATTTATATACTTTATTTTCTACTTTACTCAGTCGGCCTATGATACCTACTGAGTATAAGTAAACTGTACTCATCCCTACCGCCCTTTATGTGCAGATCTAGGTTTGAGTGTGCCGCATGGATATCTGATTCAGGCAATATTTGGAGTCTATTCAAGGTAGCAGTTGAGCTATGCAACTGAAGTTAGCCACTACCTTCTCTTATCTAGACTATGTCATATTGTATTCAAAGATAGAGTTTGTTCCCTTTGAAATATTCTATGTATATTTTGACTTTGATATGTATTAGTTGGTTCTTACATTGTGACATCAAGTTTTGGGATTTTGTTTAGTATTTTAATTGTATTTACGCTATTATCATATTTGTGTGGTTCAACTTTGTTCTAACATCGTTGCTTTGGCTTTTGATATTGTTTTCTTATTTTATATTAGTTTGGGTGATAGACTTAATAGTCAAGGTTTGCCATGACAAGTGCCATCACGACCCTTAAATTTTGAGTCGTGACAATTTGGTATCCAAATAGCCAGGTTCATTGGTATCAATAGTGTGAGAATGGGGTATCTAATAGAGTTTTACGGTTTGGTACGAAGATGTTCGTATCGATCTTTGAGAGGCTATAAGGTGTCTTTTGAAAACTTTTTAAATTTTATTCCTCATTTTGCGAATCTTTCATACCTTGTATTCTAAATAGTGTTTTACTATTTTCTGTGCCTGTATCCAAGTGTGGTATTCTGAGATTAGGAGTTCAGCCTTCATCTGTGTTACCTCCTTAGGTGGGGTCTTAGCTAGCTAGATTTACTATGCCTTATCTTATTGCAAGTATAGTTATGTCTTTTGAGGATCAAACAAGGTTTGAGAGATTCACTCGCTTAGGTCGTCTTAGCTTCAGTAGTGTTGTAGGTGCAAATGCGTATGAGTTTTTGACTGACTGTCATGATAAGTAGTATAACCTTGGTTTGCTTGAGTTGCATGGGGTTGCTTATACTACTTATTAGTTGAGAGATATAGCTAGAGATAGGTGGAGATCACTTATTGGTTACAGACCTCTCAATTCTCCTAAGTTGACTTAGGATCAGTTTTTTGTGGCCTTTTTTGAGAGGTTTATACCTTACAGTTCGAGGGATTAAATAAGAGATGAGTTTGATCACTTAGAGCAGGGCTCTATGACAATTATGTATTATGAGGGGTTGGATGTTTTCCTTCAGCTTGCTACAACTCAGATGCTAGTGTATGGGTAATCATTCAGAGTATTGTGGATCATGCTAAGATGGATGAGTCTATTTTTCAAGCATCTCAGGAAGGTGCCACGAAGGTGCACTGTTAGATCGAGTTCAAAGGTCATACATATCAAGGTAGATATTCTAGAGGCTTCTATAGGTATCATGGTAGACCAGTCTGGAAAGACTTGCAGAGTTTAGGTAGTAGGTCTTTTGGTGCAGCAATTTCATATGATTATTCTAGCTCAATAGAACCTTACTCTATTAAGTCAGGCAACAGGTTTTGCTTTATGTGTGATAAGGTTGGCCATGTGGCCAAGGACTGTCCCCACCAAGTTTTCAGAGCTACTCCCATGTAGGCTATGAGAGCTAGAAGTTCTACTAGGGGTGTGAGAGACATAGGTAGTGGTGCCCAAGGTGGTGGTTGCAGGACTACCCAGTCAGGGGGTAGATGTGGTCAGTGCAATGATGTACGTAATAGGCTAGAGATAGAGGCCTCTAATGCTGACATCACAAGTATCATCCTCATTTATTTTAGATATTCATCTGTGTTGTTTTATTTGGGATCGACTTTCTTTTATATGTCTACATATTTTGCTTGGATTTTTGATTTTGCTTGTCAGCCTCTTGATGTGACTATTTGTGTGTCTAGTCTCGTAGGAGATTCTTTAGTGGTGGATCAAGGGTACCGATCTTGTGTTGTGACTTTTATGGGTCATAAGACTTGGGTAGAATTGCTTGTTTTAGATATGGTAGATTTTGACTCCATTTTGGGTATGGATTGGTTATCTTCGTATCATATTTTTCTAGATTGTTCTGCTAAGACTATGACTTTAGCTTTCCCAAGTATGCCAAGGATAGCTTGAAAGGTATGCTTCATTCGGGTTTCAAGAGAGTTATATCTTTCCTTCAAGCTCATCATTTGATAGAGAGGGGATGTCTGTATGGCCTATATTTATGATACTAGTGTTGCTTGGAATTTATTCGTATATTCCATGAGTTCATAGATGTTTTCCCTATGGATTTGCATGGTATTCCCTCGTACCATGATATTTACTTTTCTATTGATGTTGAGCTACGCACCAAGCCTATTTTTGTTCCTTATTATAGGATGGCCCTAACAGAGTTAAAATAATTAAAAGGTTAGTTGCATGAGTTATTGGATAAGGGAGTTATCCGACCTAGTATATCATATTGGGGTGCACTTGTGTTGTTTGTTAGGAAAAATAATGGGTCTATGAGCATGTGTATTGATTGTCGACAGTTAAACAAGGTGACGATTAAGAAAAAGTATCTTTTTCATCATATTAATGATTTGTTTGACCAACTTCAGGGTGCTTTGGTGTTTTTGATGATTGATTTGAGGTTCTTATATCATCAGTTAAGGATTGGAGCTTCAGATATTTTGAAGATAACTTTTTTGACTCGGTACTGTCATTATAAGTTCTTAGTCATGTCTTTTGGGTTGACCAATGCCCAGCCGTGCTCATGGTGTTGGTGAATTTGGTATTTCAACTGTATTTTGACCCCTTTGTTATTTTATTTATAGATGATATCTTGGTTTATTCCAAGAGTGAGGTGGATCACAAGGAGCATTTGCAGATTGTGCTTCAGAAATTAAGGGATGAGAAGTTGTATGCTAAGTTCTCCATGTGTGAGTATTGGTTGGACTCTATTTCTTTCTTGGGTCATGTGGTAACCAAGGATGGTATTATGGTTGAACCGACCTAAATTAAAGTGGTTCATGATTAGGCTAGACCTACTTCTCCTCTCGATTTTTAGAGTTTGATTGATTTAACAGAATACTTCTATCTTAACATTGCCCAAGAAGGGCATAGGTTTTATCATTTTTTTAATGCTTTAGGTATTATTTTAAGTGTTGTATTAGTGTAGAAAGATAAGGTGATTGCATATGCTTCTCGCCAGTTGAAGCCCCTGAGAGAAATTACCCTACCCATGATCTGGAGTTGTGTGCAGTAGTGTTTGCTTTGAAGTTATGGAGGCACTATTTGTATGAAGTCTATTATTAGATTTTATTGGATTATCATTGCCTTCAATATTTTTTCACTAGCGAGATCTTAATATGAGGCAGCACCGTTCGCTTGAGTTGCTTAAGGATTATGCCCTGGCTATTCTCTATCATCTGAGCAAGGCAAATGTGGTTGCTTATGCCTTGAGCCAAAAGTTGACTAGCATGGGTATCTTGGTGCATCTTTTGACTCAAGATAGGCCTTTGGCCTTGGAGGTTCAGTCTTTGGCTAACCATATGGTTAGGTATGATGTTTTGACATCTGGTATAATTTGGCATTCATGGAGGATAGATCTTCTTTAATGGAGCAAATTCAGACTCATCACTTTGATGATGTCGGGTTAAGAGTGATTCGATATAAGGTGTTGAGGGACGAGGCTAAGGAAACCTTACTTAATTCAAGTGATGTTTTGAGGATTGGAGGCTGAGTTTGTGTGTCAAGTGTGGGTGATTGGATTAGATTGATTTTGGAGGAGGTTTATTATTCCTGATATTTCATCCATTCCGAAGTGAGTACGATGTATCATGGCTTGAGACAACAATATTGGTGGGGTGGTACGAGGAAGGATTTAGCAAATTTTGTAGTTCGTTGGCTATGTTACCAGTAGGTGAAGGTCGAGCATTTGAGAACTGGTGGTTTGCTTCAGAGGTAATCTATTGCTTAGTGGAAATAGGAACGGAACACTATGGACTTTGTGACTGGGTTGCCTCGTACATATCATAGTTTTGATAGTGTTTGGGTTATCATGGATTGATTGACTGAATCTGCTTACTATATTTTGATTCAGGTTTCTTTTAGTGATGAGAGGTTAGCCCGTATCTATAGTCATACGATAGTCCTTTTCATGGTATGCCAGTGTCTATCATCTCAGATCGATGTTCAATGTTCGCATCTCATTTTTGGAAGACTTATTTTTAGAGGAGTTGGGTACTTGGGTTGATCTTTGTACAATATATCACCCTAAGTCCGATGGTCAGTTGGAGAAAACTATTCAGGTTTTATAAAATATGCTTTGCACTTGTGTGATAGACTTTGGTGGTCAGTAGAAGCAGCATCTAGCTTTGGCAGAGTTTGCGTATAGTAATAGTTACTATTCCAGTATTGAGATAGCTCTTTTTAAGGCTATGTATGGTTAGTGTTATCTCTCTCTAATTGGTTGGTTTGAGGTTTTAGATATTAGACCTTGAGATACAGACTTATTTCGTGAGTCTTTAGATAGAGTTTGGATCATTCAGTATAGAATTTGAATGACTTAAGTAGGCAAAAGTTCTATGCAGATCGTAGACTTTGGGTGTTAAGATTTAGTGTTGGTGATCGTGTCTTCCTTTGTGTGTCGCCTATAAAGAGTGATGAGGTTTGGTAAAAGGGTCAAGCTTATCCCCAGGTACATTAGACCTTTTGAGATCCTTTGAACTATTGGAGATGTAGGTTATGAGTTGGCACTGCCTCTAGATTTATCAGTTGTTCATCCTATTTTTTATGTCTCTATGCTTAGGAATTACATTCCAGATGAGTCTCATGTCATTTGTCGGGATTCAATTCAGTTCGATGAGCGATTGTCTTTTGTTGAGAAGCTTGTCTCCATTCAAGCCAGGGATGTTACAAGGTTGCATTCCTAGGTTATCCCTATGGTTTAGGTCCAGTAGAGATATCAACCAATAGATGAATCTACTTGGGAAGTTAGGTTTGACATCTGTAGCAGTTCTCCCCAGATTTTTGCTGATTCAGGTATTTCTATTGCCCTTAGTTCAAGGATGAACTAGATTCTTAGTGGTGGATAATGTAATGACGTGATTTTTGGTGATTCATGTGAAATATTTATTTCTATATGATTTGACCATTTTATCTCTCTTTGTGATTGCATTTTGGTACTTCTGAGGTGTAGGAATGATTGGCACACTTCTTAATCTATTTTGGTGTGATTTGTGCGAGATTATGGTTTTTAGTAATTTAAAAGGCTTATTAGTTGACTTAGGTCAACACCTTTTGATTTGTGCATCGAATAGCAAAACAAACTGCACCAATAGAGTCGTAACATTGATTTTAGATTGGTAACATGGTTGGTGTGGTTTTACGACTTTTATTTCTTATTTTGTCCCTCAATTTGGAAAGTTGTGAAATAGTATTTTAGGGTCAATTTTATGAAAATGACATTTTTTCAAAAATCTGACTTCTTTAGTGAGTCTGGGCGTTGAATTTATCTAGTAGCATAGTTTGTTTGCGTTCTTGGGATTCCGGGTGAATGCTGAGGGGTCTGCAATCTCCAAGTCTCCAGTTGGCGCATCACTCACTTGGTGCACTCGCTTAAGCGATTATAGCTAAAAGGATGGACAAGTCGCTTAAGTGATACTAGTGTGCAAGAAATCTATCACTTAAGCAACAACCAATGTCGCTTATTCCACGAGGCGGAGTTCTCTTAAGCACGGTAGTTGCTTAGGGGATGCCTGGGTAGATTACATCCTTATTTTTTAGATTTAGGATATATGTGTATTTGTTCTTCTTTCCCCTACCTAGATTTATTATATTTGTATATAGTAGAACCGTTAGTGGAGATGGTGTGAGCTACCATTTGGGACATTTTTGGATAAGCCTGTGTCTATAAGCTTTATTTTCTACTTTACTTAGTCGGTATATGATATCTAATGAGTACAAGTGGACCGTACTCATCCCCACTTCACCCTTTCGGTGTAGATCTGTAACATCCCAGATTTTGTCCCTGGAAAATTTTCGAGTTTTTTGAACTAACTGCCTTGACTACGACTTACCTTATGAGTTGTAAGGTGTCCATATTAGTCGTAGTACCCCAATCATAGGTTGACCAGTGAGGTTGCCCAAGGTGTCTGTTCTGAGTATGACTAGAACTAATGAGTCGCCAAGACTCTAAACGATTCGTATAATGCTCCTGGTAGCCAAACTAGTAAAGGTGCATGATGTTTCTATCTTAACCACGACTAGGACCCTACGTGTCGGAATGACACCTCATGAGTTATAATGTATGACTCATAGGGTCAACAGGTGGGTCCTTGAGCTACTCCTCGGACTATGAATCATGGAGACGACTCGTAGTCAGATATCACAAGTCGTAAGGTGACCCATGACGACTGGGGAAACTTTTTCTGCACTTCTAAGTGGGGATATTCTTGTTAGTTCCCTCCTTCCCCATTTAGGACCCATGTCCATAAAACTCCTAAGAAGGGTTATTTCCATTACTTTAGCAATCAAATACACTCTCTCATGCTCTTTCTCAAATCTTCAAGTCAAGAACACTAGGGTTTCTCAAGGAATTGGCAATTAGATCTTCCAAGGGTTGATTTCTCTTCGTATTTCTTAATATCCCAGGCATGTTACTCTTCCCCTTAAACTTGTTTTACTTAAATCATGTATTTTAATGGTTGTTCATGTGGATTTGAATATGGGATTTGATATGGTTGAAGGTTTTGGAATAAATGTTATTTGAATTGGATTCCCATTATTTATATGCATTGTTTATGCTTTATCAATGGTTTTTGAACTAATTGGGTGCATGGGTATGGAAATTAGAAAGGGGGTAGAGAAATTTCCCCAATTTGATGATTTTGGTTTGGAATTTGGTTTTATAAATTGTGTTTCTTCAACCCACTTGTGTAGTTGGCTTTGAATATGATTTGACACATGGTTTGACCTACTCACTTATACTCTTGCATTACATAAATTTTTAAACTGATAAGCATGGATTTTTGAAGGCCTTGTTGTCTATGCTTTGATTTTAAATTTGAAGTTCGGGGGTCAAGGCATTCCTCTGAATTGAATTGATAAATAAAAGGGGTCGAGGCATTTCCCACATTGATTTAATGAACAAAGGGTGTCGAGGCATTCCCTCAAATTAATAGAATTGTGATGGCATAATTATAAGCTTCTAAGCGTAAGGGTATGATAATACTTATGTTGTGCCTTAGAGGTCAATTCCTTGGTTAAATGGATGGATTATTTGAAACTTATTTTAATTGGGTTTAATAGGTTGTTATGTAGCTAAGCTGTGAAGGTAGAGGTCCCGAAGGACCAATACTGGAAACTCGTATTTACCGACGTGAGGGTTGGTCTTAATGATTGTGTGCATAGTTCACACTAATGATGTTTATTTGTATCCTAGATTGACGTGGGGTTGGGGAATTCCCTGGCATTTTTTGATACTCCAGTTCGTGCGACTAACACGTATTGGGGCCCTTTCAGTAGGAGAGCTAGACCCATATAGCCTATGGGTGCCTCTTTATGACGATTAAGCTACATAGTCTAGGATAATGTTTTGCTTTCATACTAAGCCTTGTTCCCTATCCCAATATTTTGTAGATATACATATGTATGCATGCATAAATGTGAACATGTGTTTAAATTTGGACTAGATTTTGAAATTGGCATTATTTTATCCTTATCCTGAGTTACATGCTAGCGCTCACCCCGCTAATCGTCTTTGGATGTCGTATCTCCACGCAGTGCAAGAACCGAAGACACATCTACTTTCCTACACAGTGATAGGATAACTGGGTTGTCAGCAGTCAGCTTTGAAGTGGGGAGCTTCCATTCTCCAGAGGAGATATCTTTTTAAAGTCTTGTTTTATTTATGTCTTAGACTACTTCTATTGGACTCTTTTGGATATCATCGAAAGCATGTCCGACTTAGAATGATTTTGGTCTATATGTAGGCTTTGTGGATTATTTGGATTGGGATGTTGTTGAAATTCTAAAATTTCTTTTCTGAGTTGCCTATCTTGTTATATGTTTGGATCTCTGCTTATCTTGTTATATGTTTGAAATTCATCCACTTCTAACTGTATTATGTTCTATTTGGCTTGGTAAAGGGGATGCTTCGATCCTCGATGGACTTCAAATACCTGTCACGGCCAAGCCCTGGTTTGGGTCACAATAAGTTGGTATCAAAGCCCTAGGTTTATAGTCAATTAGGTCTCTACAAAGCAGTGTTGAGTAGAGTCTATTTTATGGGTGTGTAGTGCATAACACTTATAAAGGAGAGGCTACAAGGCATATAGGAATGTTTCCCTTTTTATGTTCTACTTTTAGGCTGTAGAGTCTAGGATGTTTAAATATCCTCTAATTCTTTTTGTCCGTATTTCAAATCATACCTCCTCGAAGATCTGATATTCGTGGAAACTCCCCTATCCCATATACGGATAACATGGACAGAGCTCGTCCTACTTATAGATTATAAACTAAGTCTAGGGCCTCTACTTTTGATTACCCCTGTAGAGTTCCATCTATCCCTACTAGTCCTCCTTGGACTAATGGTAATTCTGCCCCGGTGCCTTAGAGAGATAGTTCCGCCTGTTGGTTCATTTGATTACTCAGTTAGTGGACTCCTAGTCATGCCAGTCTGGGCGTATTACTCGTGTCATACCTTCTTTTGAGGCCATAAGTGTTGGTCAGTTCATGAGGTTGAGTCCTCCGACTTTCACTGGTTCCAAGGTTGAGGAAGATCATCAAGGGTTTATAGATGAGATGGAAAAGATTTTGAGTGATTCATGCTTCTGACTTTGAGGGTGTGAAGTTCGCCACATATTAATTGAAGGATGTGGCATATTAGTGGTATGAGGAGTGGGAATAGTTAAGAGAGGATGATGTTGAGCAAGCTATGTGGGATGACTTCTCTGGTGCTTTTCTTGATATCTTCTTTTCTCTAGAGCTGAGGGAAGCTAAAGATGAGAAGTTTATGAATTTGAAGCAAGGCAAAATGATTGTGAAGGAGTATGCCTTGAAATTCCATCAGTTGTCATGCTATGCCCCAGAGTTGGTGTCTTTTATGAGGGCTAATATAAGTAAGTTTGCTTTGGGCTTGTCTCGAGACTTGGTGTTGGAGTCCAAGGCCATCTTGTTTAATAGTGATATGGATATCTTGAGGATTATGGTGTATATGTAGCAGGTTGAGGATAAAAAACAAATAAGATGAAATAGGAGAATGATAGAATAGTGGTAGAGATGGCAGGCAGTGATCTAAAAAGAAGTGGGAAAATCTAGTTGTTATTCTATGGCTAGTGCTCCATATCCTAATCCATCTGGTGATCATGATTTTTAGAGCAACAATAGGTTTAAGTTGCACTGTGGATAGTTTCACTGTGGTTTTTGTAATGAGGAGAGAAATAAGTTCTTCAAATGTGGCCAGCCTGGCTATTTTTAGAGAAACTGTCCTACAGGCGATTTGCTACTGTAGCTAATAAGGTTCTGGTTGCTACATCTTCAACTCTAGTATTGAAGGGTTCTACTTCTGGTACCGGCACTGGGAGAAATCATCTATATGTTCTTTCCACCCGTCAGGAATTTGAAGCTTCTCCTGATATTGTCACTGATACGTTATAACTCTTCTCTTATGACAAGTATTGTTTACTTGATATTGGGTCTATCCGAGATTTACTCTTTCTTATGTGACCCCTTATGTGTCTATTCATTTTGGTTTTGGTCCTGAATGTATTTTTGACCCATTTTTTTATGTCTACCAGGTGACTCTGTCATGGCTAGAAGGGTCGATAGGGGTTGCGTGGTATCTATCTATGATAGGGATATGTTGGTGGATTTGATAAAGTTGGATATGTTAGATTTTGATGTGATATTAGGGATGGATTGGCTTCATTCGTGCTATGTGTCTCTTGATTGTAGAACCCGCAGGGTCAGTTTTCAATTCTCGAATAAACCAGTGATTGAGTAGGAAGGGAGTTCCCTAGTGCCTATGGAATGGTGTATTTCTTATCTTATAGCCCAAAAATTAATTTCCAAGGGGTTTTTATATCATCTAGTTCAGGTTAAGGATCCAAATTTTGAGGGTCCTTCTTTGAAATCCATCTCTGTTGTCAATGATTTTCCTAAAGTATTTCTCGATGATCTTCCTGGTATTACCCTCGATAGGGAATAGACTTTGGGATTGACCTTCTTCCAGATACCCGCCCTATTCTATCCCTCCTTATAGAATGGCTTCGGTCGAGTTGAAAGAACTTATTGAGCAATTGAAAGATCTTTTTGATAAGGGTTTTATTTTCCTTAGTGTTTCTCCGAGGGGTGCTCTTGTTCTTTTTGCACGTAATATGGATGTTCCCTTTGGATATGTTTAGACTATCGGTAGTTGAATAAGGTTACTATGAAGAATAAGTATCCTCTCCCTAGGATTGATGACCTGTTTGACTAGTTTCAGAGTGCTATGTACTTTTCTAAGATTGATCTTTGATCGGGTTATCATCAGTTGAAGATTAGGGAGGTGGATCTCCCTAAGACTGCTTTTCAAACCCAATAAGGCCACTATGAGTTCTTGGTCATGTCTTTTGGTTTGACTAATGCTCCAGCGGCGTTCATGGATCTTTTGAACCGGGTATTCCATCTATCTATAGACTTATTCATCATTGTGTTTATTGATGACATCTTGGTATACTCCAAGAGTGAGGAGGATCATGCCAAGCACCTCTATATAGTGTTACAGACTCTTAAGGATCAGCGTTGTTATGCTAAGTTCTCGAAGTGTGAGTTCTGGTTGAATGTTATGACCTTCCTCGGTCATGCTATTTCTAGTGAGGGGATCATCGTAGATCCACAAAAGGTTGTAATTGTTAAGAAGTGGCCTAGACCTACTACTCCAACGGATATTCGAAGCTCTTAGGTTTAGTTAGGTATTACAGGAAGTTTATGGTGAGTTTCTCTTCAATCGCTGCTCCATTGACTTGGTTGACTTAGAAAAAGGTGAAGTTTCATGGGCTCAATGCTTATGAGGGTAGTTTTGAGAAATTGAAGAATAACTTGACTTCTGCTTTGATTTTCACCCTACCCGAGGGTACTAATGGTTTTGTTATTTATTGTGATGTGTTTGGTGTTGGAAGGGGTTGTGTATTAATGCAGTGTGGTAAGGTTGTGGCGTATGCTTCTATGCAACTTAAGGTGCATGAGAATCATTATCCGACCCGTGACTAGGAATTATTGGGTGTGGTTTTTGCTTTAAAGATTTGCCTCCATTACTTGTATGTTCATGTTGATATATATTTGAATCATAAGAGACTGCAGTATATGTTCACCCAGAAGGAGTTGAATATTAAGCAAATAAGATGGCTTGATTTGCTTAAGGATTATGATATGAGTCTCTAATATCATCCAGGTAAAGCTAATGTTGTTGCTGATGCTCTTACCAGGTTGTCCGTAAAGAGCTTATCTCATGTTGATGAAGAGAAGCAAGGTTTGGTGAAGGATATTTACTATTTGGCTAATCTTGGAGTTCATTTTATGGACTCTAAAGATGGAGGTGTGATTGTCCAAGATGTAGTGAAGTCATCTCTTAGTGCTGAGGTGAAAGAGAAATAGGTTTTGGATCCTCTGTTGATACAGATTAAGGATGATGTGGGTCGGTAGAAGGTGATGGATTTTGATATTGGTGGTGACGGTATCCTAAGATACCAAGGTAGCTTGTGTGTTCTCGATGTTGATGGGCTACAACAAAGAATCTTTGCTAAGGCTCATGAATCGAGGTACACTGTCTATCTGGTTTGGCGAAGATGTACCATGATTTGAACGAGATCTATTCATGGAATAACATGAAGAGGGATGTGGCTAATGTTGTGGCGAAGTGTATGGTTTGTTATCAAGTGAAGGTGGAGCGCTTGAGATCAGGTGATTTGTCTTAAGAGATTGAGTTTCCTGTTTAGAAATGGGAAGTAAAAAACATGGACTTTGTTATTGGTCTTCCGCTATCTCGAAGTCAGTTTGATTCGATTTGGGTTATCATGGATGGGATGACTAAGTCCACTCACTTCTTTCCAGTGAAGACTAATTATTTTGCGAAGGATTATGCTAAGCTTTTCATTCAGGATATCGTCAATTTACATGGTGCATATGTTTATATTATATTTGATCGAGGCATATAATTCTTGTCGCACTTTTGGAGGTCATTTCAAAGGGGTTTGGGAACTAAGGTGAACCTTAGCACCGGTTTCCCCCCTCAGACGGATGGAAAAGTGGATAGGACAATTTAGAATCTAAAATATATGCTAAGGGCTTGTGTTATTAACTTTTGTGGTAGTTTTATTGGCCATTTTCTTCTCGTAGATTCGCATATAGTAACAACTATCATTCTAGTATTCAGATGGATCAGTTTGAGGCTTTGTATGGTAGGAGATGTCGTTCTCCTATTGGGTGGTTCAAAGTCGGTGAGACTAGATTGTTTGATCCTGACTTAGTTCATCAGGCCATGGAGAAAGTGAAGGTGATTAGGGAAAGACTTAAAACTGCTTAGAGTCACCAAAGGTTCTACGCGGATATGATGCGTAGGGAACAAGAGTTTGATATTGACGATTGGGTGTTCTTGAAGGTGTCTCCCATGAAAAGGGTGATTAGGTTTGGAAAGAAGGGGAAACTTAGTCCCCCTTATTTCTTTTTTTGAGGATCGACGAATCTGTTGGCTCGTACTTGATATTAAGAAGAGTGGGAAATGTGTCTTATGAGTTGGAGTTGTCTTCGAATTTGAGTTCTATCCATCCAGTGTTCCATGTTTCAATGTTGAAGAAGTGCGTGGGTGATCCTTCCTTGGTTGTTACTTTAGAAAGTGTGGGTATTTTGGATTCTTTGTTTTATGAGGAAGTCCCGATTGAGATCTTGGATAGGCAAGTATGTCGTATGATGACTAAGGATGTAGCTTTGGTGAACTTTCTATGGAGGAATCATAAGGTTGAAGAAGCTACCTAGGAAGCTAAAGAGGATATGAAGTCCAAGTATCCATTCTTGTTTTTTGCTTTTGGATAATCATGCTTAAGGTATGTGTATTCCTTAATATCTTTGTTTTTTTCTTTGTTAAAGGTAATTGTGGTTGTGATTCTGTGTTAAATCGTCCTAATGAATGCCTTGACTTATCATTCGGGGAAGATTATCCTGGGGAAGAATGTAACACCCCAGATTTTGGACCTAGAAAATTCTTGAGTTTTTGAACTCACTACTCATGTGTTGTAGTTTCATGGCACATTCAATGCTTAAAACGGTGAAAACATGCATTGACTTAGGTCGTTTTATCGGATGTGATATGGTTTTGTGTGTTCTATAGGGAAAATAGGTTAGGAGTAATCTTGGACTAAAAAGAAGGAAAGAAAGTTTTGAAAAGCTAATTTACTGGTCAAGCTATGAGTCGTTAAGTCTCCTTACGACTTGTAGCCAGAATTGTCAGGAGAATAGTGGCAAAAGTGAAGGTTAAGAAAACAAATGAAGACTGACCATGACTAGTAGGGAGTGACTACGAGTCATTACATGCAACCGTAAAGATAACAATGGGAAAACAAATTTCTCAAAACTAAGTAATGAAAGGCTATGAGTCACAAGGACAGACTACGACTCACAGCGAGAAGTCGTATTGAGGACAATGTGTGAAGCCCTGAAGGTTGATGTTCCAGTGGTAATGAGTGATGGCCATGATTCGTGAGGATTGACTACGACTCGTAGTGAGGATTGACTACGACTCGTAGTCAGGATTCGTAAGGACAACCGAATCTGATGCCTTGAAGATGAAAGTTCACTAGAGCGACTACGATAGCAGCATACGACTTGTATGGTGACATTACGAGTCGTAACCACTAAGGCCTGAAGACAGATACAACAGCAGGCAGCGAGTCATAGAGAGATATAACGATTCATTGCCAGAGGTGCAACCATTGTCGACATAGTTTTACTAATTTGATTTGGCTAGTTTTCTTTTGTTATTTTGAGACACTATGAATACCCTAGGGTTATTTCTTTATTAAGTCACGCACTTGTAATAACTTTCTTCATAATTTTACATACTTTGATTATTGATACTATTGTTCTTGAGTTTTGATTTTGGATTCAATTGGAGATTTTGGATTTTAGTCTTTCATTATTATGCAATTAATGACATGCCTTCTACATTGATTTTCATAGATTGTTGCATAAGCATGAGCGGTTAAATTTTTTGACTAGGATTGTGGGAACCCTGGTGGATTAACTATCTGATGGTAGTGGGAGATTCATTTAATCTATTATAGTTGCATGTATTGCAATCTTCTTCATATTAATCGTATTCCAAGCTACTGCAGAAGCTTGGGAATTGCCTGTATTCGACAACTTGCTCACAAGGGAGTTTGAGATTGGGAAAAAGGAGGTTAAAATGGTGATTCAAGGCTATCAAACCTCATCTAATGTTGTGCCCAAGCGCACAGGCAAGTATACCTGGTCTCACCAAGTAGTAAAGTGGCCTTAAATAAAGCCGAATATCCATCCCTTAGAGACTTTTGTTGACTACTATCCAATTCTAGTTCACTATTAAGATTAAATTGATGTGAGAGTGACCAAAAGAGCTTTTGATTTATAAACTAAAAGTAAATAGTGCGTAAAAGTAAATTGCTTGGACAATGAATAAGGAGAAACTCGGGGTCATGGCTCCACGAACAATCAAACTAACCTATTGAAATTCATTGGTTAGATAACTTATCTTGGTTGTTGATTCACGAGATTGATATTATGATCGTGGTCTCCCGAGCCTCTAATCACCTATCTAATTATCCCACAACTACATCATTGAGCGGGGATCAGAGAAATAAGCTAAACGCATTTATATTTCATCCTGTAGTCAATCAAATAAGGCTTCTAGGTATATCCCTATCACAGATGCTAGTTCAAATCCCTTATTTTATAAAAGAATAAGAACCTTACTCTATCTAACCCCACGTTCTGTCCTTTTATTACCCCTTCTGAGTTCATAAAGATGACAATGGGTATATTGTCGTGAATCCTAAAAATAGTTATAACAAGGATAAATAAACAACCAAATATGATAAGCAAGCAAAACCACATTAATTCAAAGCAATATTAATCATGTTCTTGGACTTAACCCTGGAAAGGGGGCTTTTAGCCACTCATGGACATAATCGTAACCAAGAAAAATGAATACATGATATAATCCAGATATAAACTAAATTAAAAGAATAAAAAACTTAATTGAAGTGTTTTCTATCTCCTCTCCAAGCTTTAAAGACGTCCAAGGTGTTTTGCAATGTGTTTAAGTGTCCTATTTATAGGAGGAGAATTCTGGCCATGTTGGGAACGAAGTTTATGCCATGATCCTCACTCCATGGGAATAGGGTGTGTGCCGCTATCCTCACTTCATGGTAATGGAGTGTACGCCGCGATTCTATTCCTATACCCTCACTTGAATTTTCTTTTGTGTCTAAACTTGTCTTAAGCATTTGTCCTTCCATCCCAAGACTTGTGATATTATTTCCACTTGATTTCCAGATTTTTCATTATCCATATATCACCATAATCAACTCACTAACCATCCTATTGCATCAAATACCACGGATTAGATCTCAAAACAACACAACATCCACGACAATGAACTAGAAACTTAAGCTAAGAACTAGTTTTACGCTCTTTGATCTTTAACTTCTTGTTCGACTCTAAGATTGATTCAATTGAACCTTGAACACTATAAATAAGTTTTCCCCCACATAATTACAAAATAATAACCTTAGGAACTCATTACACACACTAGAATTCATCGAGATCAACTAGAACAACACCTAGCTCAAGCTAGTAACACTACTTTTCTCATTTGAACTCTAAGTGACCAATTTAAGTACAAACTTGTTTGAAAGACACCATGAACATTGTAATCATGTTATTAAACACTTATATGCACAATTATATCATTGTTAACATATTCAGCACATATTTGTCCCCAAAACAAGGCTAAATAAGCTCGGATAAATCTACCTCAAATCACACCCATACTTAAAGCCTTGTTCGTCCTCGAACAACTCTTTACTCTAAGCATCATAATTTGAGGATACTCTACACTTCTACTACAAGCAATACACTCAAACTAGTACTACAATAACTACACAAAATGCAAGTTTCTACACTAAGCATGTTACAAACACAAATGACAGTTCAAGAATACTACTCCAAAACATCCTAGCGTCAAGAATTGACTCACCAAGTTGGCTAACTCATGCATATTGCCCAATCAAAGACATCATAAAAATCACCCAACTATCATTAAACATGTTCCTCACAACAAGTGAGTTACCCATAAACATTCACATAGATGCAATTTATAACAGAAAGGGTATAAGGATCAAGTTACATTCTCTCTCACAAAACATTCACAAGGTACACATAATGAACCATATGCTTTCCCTTAGTGTAGTACTCCACTAATATCAGAATGATGAAGCTTAGGATCAAATAGGTCTTAAACGGTTGTAATATAGGCTAAGAGATGGGTAGGAACTATTTTGTCCAATAATAGCGACTATCTCCCCTAAATGTTTTAATACATTACATTATATAATCAACTCACCTTTAACAGCCAATTTCCACCACTTTTATCTACCCATATCTTCTGTTTTGCCCATCTCATTAAGCTTATTCACATACCCTATGGTGGTGGTATTTTCTATTCATTCATGATTCAATTTTCCCCTTCTTCATACCCACTTTATGTTGTGCACCCCTACGATAGCCTTCCTCAACTTAAGCAATTTGCCTTAGTTGAGGTGCATAATGTCCAAGGAGGACCAAGGCCAAAACAGGTTCATTGTAACACAAATGGGCTAAAATGGGAATTTATTTAGCACAAATTTCTCTAACTCCCAACCACAACACATCAATTTCACACACCAATAATTATTACTTTGGGGCTTCAGCTTTACCTTTCTCCTACTTAAATTCAAAACTCCTAAATGCAATTAATTTTACACTAAAGTGCTTAGGATCTTTGGATCAAATTAAGGTCCATCAAAGAAAGGGATACAAGAAACATATGAGGCTGCCGAAGTAAATAATCTAAAGGCTCAATGTGGTTAACCAGGATGATGCACAAGGGTAGGTCAAAAGAAGGTATGAAACATGGCTATCAAAGAAATGCCTATATTATCTCCTAAATCCACACTCTTTATTTTGCTTTGTATACACACAAGGAAAGTTCTAGATATGAAAAGAAACAAAGAATATACAACAACCTTACACACACATGGCACATGCTCAACTTAAGTAGGATTATCATAGACTCTCAACCAAACAATCACATGAATTCAAGATTAAGCCAACAAGTACAAGAGTCATTGTCATGAGCCTAAGAGTCTCAAAAGTAGTAATTCACACAATCAACATGTTTTTACAACCAAAACAATTGCCTCATGCAGTCAAATATAGCACCAACAAGAATATCTCATTTACCAAAACAAATTTTTTTAAAATTACTACTAAAAATGGGAATTTCCCCACCCCACACTTTAAAATCTACTTTGTCCCTAAAGTATACTTAAAAGTAGATATAGAAATACTCCCTGAGGCCTCTCGACCTAGCTAGTAGCAACTTTATACATTAAGGGATTTAAGGACCCCACACTTAGTCTTCGCTATGCTTCTTAGCTTAGGTTTTCTGGTACTCAGACTTCCCATCTACCTGTGACTCAAAAAAAAAACAAAAACTACTAAACTGAAAACTAAAATTACTAAAAATAAAACCGACCTTAACTTGGGTTGCCTCCTAAGCAACGCTTGATTTAGTGTCGAGGCACAACCTAATATTTGACGCATCCATTTTTCTTCATCCTCTTCCTCCTACTTGGGTACCATCTTATTATTCATTTCTTACCTCTTGAGTGTGAAATATCAAGGTCAATAACTCTCACAACAATATCCTTTTCCATCTCATCAATCTGCATTATTTTGGGCTGGGATATTTATGGCTTGGACATCTCAATGAGAAAATCTGAAGAGGTCTTTGGTGGACTAAAATTCACCAACCCATACTTATCACCTTCAATAACAGTAATCATGTATAGTATTTGTAGTGGGATAGTGTGTTGAGTGGTTTGTACACTTTAAAAATTGCCTCTTCATCATCCAGCCTCATTATAAGCGTGTCTTCTTTCACATCAATCAATGCACCTTCCATATGTAAGAATAGATGTCCCAAGATGACTGATACTCTTTTATTTGCCTAAAAATATAAAATAATAAAATCAGCAGGAATAAAAAACGTACCAACCTTGATGAGAACATCCTCTATGATTCTTTCAGCCCGACCTTGGCTTCCCAAAGCACAAAGTGTTTAACAAGGAGAGGAGCATCAAATTAATGCTTGCCCCCAAATCACTAAGTGAGTAGACCACCTCACTATTGCCAATTTGAATATGGAGTGTGAAACTCCTAGGATATTTGAGCTCTTGAGGCATCTTCTGCATCACCACAGAACTACACTCCTCAGTGAGTGCTATTGTCTAAACATCCTACAGATTAACTTTGTTAGTGACCATGTACTTTGAGTACTTAGTGTACTTGGTCATTCCCTGCAAAACATCTAAAAGAGAAATATTAATGTGAAGCTATCTGAATGTGTTGTAGAACTTCTTGAAGCATACATCCTCTTTTGCTTTTCTAGGCCTCGGTGGGAAAGGTGGTAGTAGTCTCTGCTTCACCTATTTAGCAACTTTCATTTTTGAGTACTCAGACTTCCTCGAATTTTCAACAACCTCCAAAGTAGTCTTTAGAGGTTCTTCATTGAGATTTTTACCACTCCTCAAAGTGATTGCCATTACTTGTTTAGGAGATTTAGTATTACTTGGAAAACCACCTTGAGGCCTGGAATATTGTGCTTGCTATATTTGCCCAACCTCTATCTCCAAGTTCTTTGTAATACTCTACTGACTCTTCATATTTGCTGCCAACTGTGCTTGAGAAGCTAGAATTTTTTTCAACATCTCTTTCATATTATTAGTTTGAGTCGTGGCCTGATTCCCTTTAACCTGTTTCTCTTGAAATTATTATAGTTGGTATTTCCATGATGGAATTGGTGGCAGAGTCTGCCACTTTTGATTGTAGGTGTTCCCATAATTAGGACTTTGAGCATTGCCCACAAACAACACTGACTTAGGATTTGCACCACACATAGTGCATAATGACCACTGTTTCTACAAACCTCACACCAAAAATTTGTCTAATGAATTACATTAGTTGTTGTTGTAGGATGTGTAACCCCCAATTTTATATTACTAAGTGGAGTAGTTAATTGATTCTGTAGTGCAGCAATCTGAGCTGATATAGCAGTAAATTAGTCTATCTCTAACACACCTGCAACATTTTTTGGAGCACTTCTTGAGTCAGCATGCTACTCAGGAATCCCTTGTGCAATCTGGTTCAACAAGGTGTATAGCACATCATACATTAATACCAATGTTTGACCACCTGTACCGAAGAAGAGCTTTGAACATCTCCTATAATTTCCCATCTGACCTTTGTTTGAAGCTCATAATCTCACTGTGCAGTCTCGTAGTCTTTCCAAATAGAAAGAATCGAATGAGAAATTTTTGAGCTAAGTCATCCTAGGTTTTGATTGTACTTGTCGGCTCTTGTTCAACACATATTCGCAACCCCAATAGTGAAAAAGGGAAAAGTTTCAGCCTAAAATAGTCAGTTGACACACTCGTAGGGATGAATATATCATGGATCTCTAAGAAGTTCCATAAGTGGACTTGTGTATGTTCATATGAAAGACCATAAACTGTCCACTGCTAATCAAAAGTTGCACCATGTTCTTTTTCAGCTAAAATTTACCTCCAGCAGTCGGTTTTTGAAGAGGAAGGTCAAATTCATTGAAAGTAGGATTGCCACTTCGTGTATTGTGCTGCGGACTATGGATCTTCAGCCATGAGAGAAGGATTCACTTTTTCCTTTTGAATTTTTGGGATCCGGTGGACAAGGACTGCTTCTATACTTAATTAGTGAAAGTGTTGCTCAGGTTCGGGGCTTGGTTCAACTAATTCCCTATCCCTTGCCATCTTAGTAGTTGGTAAACCTATTTCCTGCAAATTTAATACCAAGACCAAGCGTAAAGCACCAAATAAATCTAAAAATTAAAACTAAAACTAAAATAGTTACCAATTTACAAGTCCCCGACAATGGCGCCAAAAACTTGTTGCTACCAAGCTCATACGCAAGTGTACGTGGCCTCACCAAATAGTAAAGTGGCCATAAATAAAGCTGAATATTGATCCCTCAGAGACTTATGTTGACAACTAGCCTATTCTAGTTTACTATCAAGATTAAATTGATGTGAGAGTAACTAAAAGAGTTTTTGGATTTAAAAACTAAAATTCAAGTAAACAGTGCCTAAAAGTAAATTGCTTGGACAATCAATAAGGAGAAACCTGGGGTCAATGCTCCACAAACAATCATACTAAGCTATTGAACTTCATTTTTTAGATTACTTATCTTGGTTGTTGATTCACGGGGTTGATATTATGATCATAGTCTCCCGAGCCTCTAATCACATATCTAACTTAGACCCACTACTACATAATTGAGTGGGGATGTGATAACTAAGCCAAATGCATTTATATTTCATCCCGTAGTGAACCAAATAAATCTTCTAGGTATATCCCTATCCTAGAGTCTAATTCAAATCCTTTATTTTATAAAAGAATAAGAACCTTACTCTATCTACCCTCATGTTCTATCCTCTTATTCCCCCTTCCAGGTTCAATAAGACTATAATGGGTGTATTTTAAGGGTCAAAAATCCTTAAAATAGTTATAACAAGTATAAATAAACAACCAAATATTATAAGAAATCAAAACCACATCAATTCAAAGCAATTGTAATCAAGTTCTTATCCTTAACCCCGAAAATGGGGCTTTTATCCAATCATGCAAATAATTGTAATAAATACAAATGAATACATGTTATAATCCATAAATAAACTAAAGTAAAATAATAGAAACCCTAATTAAAGTATTTTCCACCCCCTCTCTAAGCTTTAAACACGTCCAAGGTATTTTGCAATATGTTTAAGTGTCTAATTTATAGGAGGAGGATTTTGGCCGTGTTGGGAAGAAGGTGTGTGCCACGAGCCTCAACCCCTGGGAATAGGTTATGTGACACAATCCTCACTCCCTGGGAATAGAGTGTGTGCTCCGAGGCTATTCCCATACCCTCACTGGAATTTCATTTTGATGTCTAAACTTGTCATAAGCATTTATCCTTCCATCCCAAGCGTTGTGGTGTTATTTCCACTTGATTTCTAGATTTTTCATCATCCAAATATCATCATAATCAACTAACCAAGCATCATATAGCATCAAATACCACGGATTAGATCTCAAAACAACACAACATCCACGACAATGAACTAGAAACTTCAGCTAAGAACTAGTTTTGCGCTCTTTGATCTTTAACTTCTTATTTGACTCTAAGCTTGATTCAATTGAACCTTGAACACTATAAATAAGTTTTTCCCCTCATAATTACACAATAATAACCTTAGGAACTTATTACACATATTAGAATTCATCGAGATCAACTAGAACAACACCTAGCTCAGGCTAGTAATACTAGTTTTCTCATTTGAACTCTATGTGACCAATTTAAGTACAAAATTGTTTGAAAGACACCATGAACATTGTAATAATGTACTTAAATACTTATATTTTCAATTATATCATTGTTAACACATTAAGCATACAAGTTGTCCTAAAAAATGCTAAATAAGCTCAAATAACAACACTAAGGTAAATAAATCCACCTCAAATCATCAAATCAACTCAAGACTTACAAGTTAAGAGTTTTAATGAGGTTATAGACATAGGAAAACAAGGATACACCTTGAGACTCACAAGGTAAATGGTAAGATTTATCAATACATTCACAAGAATGTTAATGATACATAGCTTGTCAGCTTAGCACGCAGCGTAGTGGGTTAGGTAGATCAAACACGAAAAACTTACAGAGTTTAGAAGCCAAGGGGAACATAGTCCTAATGTTGTTTTGTATTTTTTATAAACACAAGCATTCAAGTTCGTCTACTTGATATTGTTGACTTTAAAATCCCCCCATTTACTTTTCTGCACTGCTGGTGGATTTCCTTAAGTTTGAGAGACCATTCCAGGTACTCCCTGTGGGATTGACCCCAATCTTGTTTGGGTTAAAATATTTGACATCGTCCATAACATACTTCTTTGGAGGTTAGTTTTTGGGCGACATCAAATTTTGGTGCCGTTAATGGGAAATACGATGTGAATTATTAACTAAAGTCGGTAAAGTTCATGGGTTTTTATTTTCTATTCTTAGTTGGGTATATGTCAGTGTATGCCTATCACTAGGAGTCAAGGCAATCCCTTACCCCCCATCGATCCATAGCCTAAGAGAATTCTGCAAACACTAAGAAGAATGATAGAACATGTTCATGATGGTGTTCCAGAAGGGTTTGGGATGGTCCTCTTCCTATACCTCCCATGCCCTAAGTGATCCACAAAATATTGCTAATATACAGACAAATTTAATGTTAGCAGAGTCAACTTAATAGTAGAGAAGAGCGGCTGAGGAAGCCCGGTTGGATCAGCAGGTATAATTAGTCAGGCCTAGATCAGTAGCTGATTGTCGAGCACCACTCGATGGTCATCATGATATAGTATGTGGTGGTAGAGTTTGAGTGATCCAGGCCTATTAGTATTTATCGCCATATGATGGAGATGAAGATATGGGATACGTTGAGCCTGCTGAGATAGGAGCCATTATTCCTCCTTCTCTACTCCTAATATTAAGTTTGATATTACAAGTGAATTAATTCATCTGTTGAATCTAAAAGGTGTGTTTTTAGGGTTATTGAAAGATGATGAAAATATGCATCTTGCCAATTTTACCAGGATCAACACTTTGTATACTATCCCAGGGGTTGATCAAGAAGCATTAAGATTGAGGTTGCTCCCATTCTCGTTGACTAGAGAAGCATCATTAGGTTGGGGGAACTTCCTAGAGGCTCAATAATAAGTGGAAATAAGTTGTGTAAAAAGTTTTTGAATTAATTATTCTCTCCTACTAGGATGTTGCAGCTAAAAGATAAAATTTACAACTTTCGACAGCTACCTATAGAGTCCATGTATGAGGCATGGTTTCAGTTAAAAAAGAAGCTGAGCATGGTACCTAATCACCAAATTCTATGGTTAAATTTGCTAGAGATATTTTACATATACCTGAATATCAACTCTAGGGTGATGGCAGATACTATATTTAGAAGTGCATTTATGCGACTGCATTGGCAAATAACATAGGAAATACCATATGAGATTCTATCACTAATCGAGAATGTCATATTAGGGAGGCTGATAATGGTGCTAGTACGTATATTATTGGATCCGCTAGTGAGTACAGAGCCGGTGATTATTTGGTAGCATAAGAAATTGCACGTCTTAGAACAGATATTGGGCTTCTTATAAAACAATTTGTAGCAATGACTGTTGAAAAGGTGAAACAAGTAGAGGCATAGAGAACTACTTCCAGGACTTATGAGTCTGATGCAGATGAGGAAGAAAAGTATCTTGATTGAGAAGTAGTGGGTTTCTGAGCCAAAGGGCAAGGAAACCAAGGTGGAAACTACTATGGTGACAAGTACTGAGACAGAAGTAAGAGCGAGATGGTGATTGGAGGCACAAAGATGATTATATAAAGAAGAGTGAGAGATACGTTCCACTAGGCTATCGATATATAGAGTTGATAATGGAACCAATATTGTCGAAGTTAGTAAAAGGCTAATAAAGTCATGAAAGATTCCTTAAGGAGATTAATGCGAACATATCAGAGTTGAATTAAAAAGTTGAGTCGCACGTCACCGCTATCAAACAACTGAAGCAGTAGTTTGGCCAATGTCTGCCACATTAAATTAAAGGCAACCTGGCACCCTTTCTATTAATACAGTGCAAAATTAAAAGAATGATAGTCATTGTCATGCCATTTCCACTCAGAGTGGTAAGACCATCATGGATCCTCCCATGCCCACTACAGTTGAGCCAACGAATGATGATGTTAATGCTAATATTGAGTAAATGCTAATATTGAGAAAGCACCTGGAGCTGTATCTCATAAATCATCAAGTGTTGAGTTTAGTTCTATAAAGGAAAAAGTCAAGGGTAAGGTCGACAAACCTATTCTAAAGACTATTCCAAGACCTCTCCCTTATTTTCCTTAGAGGCTGAAGAAGAAGCAGGAAGAAGGTAAATTTCAAAAGTTCCTTTCAATGTTGAAGGAGTTGTCTGTAAATATACCACTTGTAGAGGCATTCTAGTAGATGCTTGGTTATGTGAAATTTATGAAAGATCTAGTCACTGGGAAGTGAAAAGAGAATTATGAGCCTGCGGACAATGTGCATCATTGTAGTGTTGTTGCCTCTAGATCATTGGTAGAGAAGAAGAAGGACCCCAGAATCTTTATTATTCTATGTACCATTGGGTCCTTCAACTTCTTTTGAGCTTTATATAATCTAGGAGCCAGTATTAATCTTATGTTGTTGGTTTGTTTAAGCAGTTGGGATTGAGGACACCCAAACCAACATCGATGAAATTATTAATGGCTAATCGGACCATGACAAAGCCAATCGGTATTCTTTGTGATGTGTTGGTAAAGGTGGCGTCCTTCATCTTTCCAACTGATTTCATGATACTAGATTATGAGGTGGACATCCACGTCCTTATTATCTTGGAAAGACTCTTTCTAGCTATGGGTACGACGTTGGTTGATATAAAGTTAGGACAGATGAGGTTCAAATTCAATGATAAATAGGTAATCATCAATGCATTCCAGTCGATGCAGCAGCTGAATGATATGAGAGTTATGTTAGTGATAGACACCCTTGAAGATGAGGTTGATGCAGTGACTATTCTAATTAAGAAGAGGCTGGTTATTGAAGCATTAGTAACGATGATTATAGATTTTGATGGTAATGGATTGAGGAATATGACAAGATGGTAGGTGCTCTGTACGGGAGAGGTTCTTACATATATTCTCCAAAGAAGCTAGATCTAGATTTGAAAAATAAAACCACTCTTTTTGCTCACTATCAATCGAGGAGCCACTAGTCTTGGAGTTGAAGGCTCTCCCGTATCACTTACGCTATGCATTTTTAGGGGATAATAATACCTTGCCAGTGATTATTATAGTTGACTTAATTGAGACAGAGGTACAGGTATTATTACCAGTGTTGCAGAGGTTCAAGAAAGCTATAGGGTGAACTATTGCAGATATTATGGGTATTCCACCTAGCATTTGTACCCACAAAATCCAGCTTGAATGAACTATATCCCTATTATTGAGCATCAACACAGGCTATATCCTCTTATATAGAAGGTGGTAAAGAAAGAAATCATGAAGTAGTCAGACGCAGGTATAGTTTACCTCATTGCTTATAGCAAGTGGGTCAGTCCTGTTTAGTACATTCCAAAGAAAAGCAGAATTATTGTCATGCCAAATGAGAAGAATTAGCTCGTGCTAATGAGACTGGTCTCAAATGGACTACTTCCCAATGCCCCCATGAACTAGATACTGGATAGACTTGTGGTAAGGGGCTGGTATTTCTTATTTGATGGTTATATGGGTTACAATCAAATCACTAATAATCTCGAAGATCAAGAGAATACAACATTTACTTGCCCTTATAGGACTTTTGAATTCAAGAGAATGTCATTCGTGTTGTGCAACGCTCCCGTCACCTTCTAGAGATGCATGATGTCGATATTCTCTTATATGGTAGAAGACACAATTGAGGTGTTTATGGATGATTTTTCTATGGTTAATGATTCTTTAAATGACTGTTTGGTCTATTTGGCCAATGCTCTTTGTCGATGTGAGGAATGCAACTTATGCTAAACTGGGAGAAGTGCCATTTCAAGGTGAAATAAGGAATTGTGCTTGGGCACAAGATCTAAAAATGGGGAATAGAGATGGATAAGGCAAAAATTAAAGTAATTGAGAAGCTGCCACCATCAGTCTCAGTGAAGTATATTTAGAGTTTTAAGGCCATGCTGGCTTTTATAGGTGATTCATCAAGGATTTCTCAAAGATTGCAATCCTCTTTGCAAGATTCTTAAGAAGAGGTGAAGTTTGATTTTGATGAGGCATGTTTGAAGGCTTTTGAGTGCTTAAAGAATCAGTTATTGTTAGCCCTTATTATAGTGTTCCAGACTGGTCTCTACTATTTGAGATCATGTGTTATGAAAATGGTGTAGCTCAAGGTGTTGTCCTAGGCCAAAGGCGAGAAAAGGCACTTCACCCTGTGTACTTTGCTAGTAAGTCATTAAACCCTACTCAAAAGAACTATGCTATTATCGAGCAAGAGTTACTAGTAGTGGTTTTTTCCTTCAAAAAGTTTCGGTCCTATCTGATTTGGACTAATGTCATTATTCATACAGACTATGCAACATTGAGATACCTAATGGTAAAGAAAGATGCAAATCGAAGATTGATTCATCGGTTCTCTTGCTATAAGAATTTGACTTTGAAGTGAAGGACTAGAAAAGCATATAAAATCAAGTTGTAGATTACTTGTAAGGACTTGAGGAAGAAGCAATGCAGAAAATAAGGTATGGGCTTGAAATCGATCATACTTTTCTAGACGAGAAGATTTTGGCACCATCGCAAGACCTAATCCCTTGATTTGCTAATTTTTCTTATTACTTGGCAAGTGATCTTGTCCCCAAAAACTTATCATTGCACCAGCAGAATAGATTTATGCATGAGGTAAGGAAATTCTTCTGGGATAAACCTTGTCTATTCTGAATTTATATGGATGGTATGATTCGTAGGTGCATCCCGAAGGTGGAAATGATGAGTACTCTTGAGGCTTGCCATGTTTTACCTGTTGGGGGGTCACCATGAAGGAACTCGCACAACTCATAAAATCTTACAATGTGGGTACTACTGGCCAACAATAAACAAAGATGCTCATGATTTCACTATAGCCTGTGACCAATACCAACGTCAAGGTAATATTTTTAGGCGCCATGTATTGCGTATGACCCATATTTTAGAGTTGAAGTTTTTTGATGTGTGGGTTGTGGATTTCATGGGACCTTTTGTAAAATCATATGGCATGAGGTATATCTTGGTTGCGGTTGACTATGTGTCCAAATGGGTGGAAGCAGTAGCACTCTCCAATAATGAAGTTAGAAGTGTCACTGCATTCCTGAAAAAGCATATCGTTTCTTGATTTAGCACTCTGGATACAATAATTAGTGATGATGGGTCGCATTTCTGCAATTTCTTATTCAAGAGTCAGCTTGAAAAATATGGAGTAAAGAATAAGGTAGCAACACCTTATCACCCTCAGACAAGCAGACTGGTTGAGATCTCCAATAGAGAGATCAAGTCCATTTTGGCAAAGACTGTGAATGCCAATAGGATTAATTAGTAAAGAAAGTTTGATGATACATTATGGTCCTATCGAACAGCTTATAAAACCCCTATATGTTCCTCTCCATATCATCTTATGTTTGGAAAGGCATGCCACTTGCCCGTTGAACTTGAGCACGAGGAACTATGCGCGTTGAAGAAGCTGAATTTTGAGTGGCATGATGCAACAAAGATGAGGATGGGCAAAGTAAATGAGTTGGATGAATTTCAACTCTGGGCTTATGAGATTTTTGCACTATGCAAAGAGAAGATGAAGTTACATCATGATAGAAAAATTGAGAAAAAAGTATTTGAGCCAGGTGACCAGGTATTGTTGTATAATTCGGGACTTAGCTTGCTTTCCAGGCAAGTTAAAATCATGGTGGTATGGGTCATTCATTATGATAAGGGTGTTCCCATATGGTACTATAGAATTGAAGCGTGATCGTAAAACACTATTCAATGTGAATGGGAAAAAGTCAAGCACTATATGGGTAACATTGAGGAAATAAAGGTGATTAATAATTTAAGCCTTGGTGATGTCAACGTAACCAAGGAAAGTGAGTCAGATCGTGATGTTAAATCAGGCGTTCTATGGGAGGTAACTGGTGGGGCTAATTGGTGAAATCTGAGTATCCAACCTAGCCACGTTGTATCGTGGTATTAAACAAAACGTTGTGTGGGAGGCTACCCATGTTTTGTATTTATTTGATTATAGGGCAACTTATGTGTTCAATGTGAAAGGCTGGACATTGCAGGAATAAACCATAAAATTTTCTAGTGCCAGGCCTCATGACTCAATTAACGCATCGTAGTCAGACTTTATGACTCTTAAGAAGGTATCGCAGAGAGCTGGAACTCAGACCACCCTCAGGTGTTTGGTTTATGGGGATATTACGACTCCCAGAACGAATCATAGTTAGTGACTATGACTCGTAAACTTGAGTCGTAATGACTGGAGACCCAGGTAAGGTTCCAGTCCTCACGGAGGGAGTCTACAACCCATAGACACTATTTATGAGTAGTTAAGACAACTCGTAACCAAGTTCAACATTACATATTGAGCGAGTTGACCCAACCCAAATTGCAAGATAAATTAAATTTAAAAAAATAGACAAAATGATTGGCCTTCCGCACATTCAATATTGTGACTCCCTCCACTCTCTTTCGCAACCAACTCAACTCAACCATACTTTAACTTCATCAGTGAACAATATCAAAGGGGTAGGGCTTAAAATTAGCTAAACTAAGCTTGAAAAAAATCCAGAATAAGCATCAAGTAAGTATTTTGAGTTTGAATTCTTAAGTGTTAAAGTGATACATCAATGTGAAATAATTTCTTGGTATTTATGTTCAAATTACGTATGCATATAAGTAGACAAGACTTATTCCTGAGAAATTTGTAAAATAAAAATGATCATGGGAGCAAATAACCTAATGTGGACTAGATTTTATTGAAAGGGATGAATTAGAGACGCTTGATGATTGTTAAATATGTATATTATGTGTTGGGTATGAAAAGGGGAACCAGTTATACTAATCATCCATGTTACAGTGGCTACGGGACCTTTAATAATTTGTAAAGACACTTAATAAGAGACTCATAACCACAGGTAACATGGTTGATTAGAATAGTGTAGGTTATGTTAACCTTATGACTCATCTCAAATGAGTCGTAGTCATACTATATGACTCGTAGTTAAGATCCGCATAGACTTGAAAAGGGTATTGTAATAGGAAATTAATTCTAGTCAGATAACGAGTGTTGGTAACAAGTCGTAGCCTAATAGTACGACTCATTAAGAGCACTCGTTGCCTGACCAGTGATTACTAATTAGGCTTCCTTCCAACTTACGTGTCTCAGGATAAATCGTAACCAGATGTCACGACTCATTCTCATGAGTCATAGTATGCACAGACCCTGCTATATGACACATTATTTTCTTGTTTTTATTTTCTTTTCTTAGGACTAACTAATGGGTCTTACTCAATAGGCACATAAGGCTCCAAAAGGTGATTTATTAAAAAAGCTAACACCGAAGAATAAAACACAAAAGAAACTTTGCCAAAGTCCATTCTTCACCTAAAAATAAAGATACCGATAAGTTGAGCAGTGACCTTAAAGAATATCGAGTAAAGGGATAGGTGAAGCCAAGGAAAAATGACCCATGGGTAAGAAAACAACTGCCTCAGAAGAAGACACACTCCCTAGGTCCATACCAAGGATAAAGAACCCTATCACCTCACCACCCCATTCACCACCATCTTCTGATGAGGAAAATAATAATGGCGATGATGTACAAGAAACTGGTGAGAATGCTGGTAAGAAAGAATCAAGGCCCAAAGAAGAGAATAAAAAGGATGACCAGTCTACATCTGAAGAAGATAGCAGTGAAAAAAGTGGAAGTACAGTTAAAGATGTACCACCACCACAAGTACCACCCGCTCCACTTTCTATCGAGGCTGCTTCGGTGCCCATCGTTGAATAGTGGGGTACCCCAGAATGCAGGTCCAATATGAAAAAAGATAGTGCCATAAATCCTAAAAACATAAAGCCCCTAAGAGGTATTTATCTTGAGAGAAGGTTGACCATAATAGGCATGCTTGAGATATCTATATTTGACACCAGGCATAGCAATATAAGTTTTAGTGGATGACTTGAACACTTGGACAGTACAACAAAGCATTAGTACGAGAATTTTATGTTGTGTACCAGATGGAGTTGAAAAGGGAAAAGCCACAAGGAAATTTGTAAAGAGGTGCAGACCCAGTATCAGATTTAGTAATCCAAGGTGTTGTGTGAACATATCCACTCATATCATCTCCCAAATCCTTCATGGACCAGTGTTTGTACTACCGGCTAACACCGCAGAGATAGACTTCCGAGTTAAGGAGATAAAGAAAGTAAAGGTCAAACAAATAGGCTCAGAAGACAAGCTTGTTCAGCTCCAGAAGATGGATAGGATCACTGCTACAGATCAGGAAGATGTCCCATGGGTAGTTGGTAGTGCTGTAGGATCATCGTTAATAAAAAATATCCTGAACTTTCAGGACAAGGCTTGATGGACCCTAGTTAGGTACATGTTGAGTCCTAATTTATCAGATGTATTGTTGGTCCAAAAAAAGTAGCACTGATAGAGGGTATAATATTGGGATACGAGATCGATATAAATAAGTGGATAGCTTGTGAGATCAAGGATAGGGCTACTAGCACTAATACAGTGCTGGCCTTCCCTTATTTGTTGACTCAAATTTGTTTGGAGGCGAGAGTGCCAGAACTCTAAGATATTGATCAATTTAGTTGGATGAGGACCATGATAGATTTGGGTTTAATCATAGATGTAACCAACCCTATCCCAAAGATGGAAAAGTTGGGTACATTATTAATCAATGAAGCATATGGAGCCGGGGGAGCTAACACTGCAGGGTTCACTGATATGGGCGACACCCCTACTGAGATCAGCCAGTTATGTTATACCCCATAAAAGTTTTAGCTTATTTTGATATAAATTGCATGCATAAGGGGTCCAAATCTTAGAAATTAGCCTAAGTGTTGGGACATAGTTATTTCTAAGGCCCCTAAAATCCAATGATTTTTATTTTGACCTTCTCGACCTCAGAATGTCGATTTTTGAGTTGATTCATGATCGAGGATGTTAAAAGTATATCTCGGATGAGTTTCAAAAATTTTAGACGAGCGTAGGGGTGTTTTTTGGAATCCAAAATAGTGGCAGCATCGGGATAAGCCCGTGCCACGCCTTCCAGTGCACCGCTCCAGAGCTCGCATCGCCCTCTTCTTTGCCCGTCCAGCTTTTGATTCCTTGTTATTTAAGGGCATTTGGATTAATTATCCTCACCCAAACTCATCCATAACATGAAATTTAGGTCCCCATGGAGCATTATTTGCTCTATTACTCATAAAATCTCTCAAGAAAACTATCTTCTACCTCAAGAACAAACCCTAACCCTTACTCAAGCGATCAAGGAATTCAAGCTTCAAATTTTAAGAAATTCTCAAGAATCTTCACGAATTCATCTAGTGAGGTATGTGTGATGTTCATCCATGGTTTTTTTTCACCCATGGAGTCTAAGAATCCCTTTTTGGTTTTAAATTATGAGTTTTTCATGTTTAAGTTAAAATATCTCCATGAATCTCTTGTGAATTCAATTACACGTTATGTTTATAAGTGTTTTTCAAATAGGATAAGGCATTACATATTTTTAATGTTGTAATCTTCATGCTAAATCCCTAAGTTATGATTTTAGTCTTGTAATCATGTTATTCTCTCATGCTTTACCCATTCTCATGCTTAAGTTCATGGCTCTCATGTGTTTGATAAAATGCCTAAGTGTTGGGTTTTGAAAAATGATCCCCTACTATGGTTTTAAAGATTTTATATGGCATTATTGTTAATTCCATTCAATGGTAGTGGGTTATGAATACTCGATACCTATATGATTTACTTAAATTCAGCTTTTCAAGTATACAGACAGCTAATTCATGACTCTTATCAGTATACTTAGATATTCATATTCATGATGAGAACTATCAGTTATATAATAACATTCAGTTGAGTTTAGTTCAATACAGAACCAGTGTTAGTTCTATTGGGAGTAAGATTTGCATCGAGCAAACCTAGGGATAGGGGCTCACCTGTCAGTTAGGACTAGGTCCTTAGTAGAAGTCCCTAAGTTCCAGAACTATGTAGCCAACGTAGGATTATGAGATGCCACCGCCAGTTTAGGACTTAAACTCTCTTAGGGGTCACCTGCTAGTTTAGGACTGTCTCCCTAGTCCTTCAAAAAATCAGATTAGTGGATCCATATAATCAGTGTTAGTACCCATGGCACAGTACTGACACCCTTCTAACTGGGATTACAGGTTGGACCCCAATTATCTCAGATTGGGGCATGTCGGTTAGATGATACCTTCTACGGTCTTAGTACAGTATTTTAGTGTATTCTAAATTCAAATTTGCTTGACCAAGTGTACAGACTTCCAATTATTCAGTTATATAGTTTACATTCTTTCAGATTTTAGACTTATTTTAGATTATAGATTTATGCTTGGTCTTGCATTCTCAAATGTTACAGTTTTTATGCATTCATGTTTAGTTATCACATGCTATTTAGTTAGTCCTTATTTCATATGCACAATACCCCATGTATAGAAGCCTAACCTCATGTCATATACCAGTACATTTACAGTACTGACCGCATACTCTTCTTTATGCTATGATGTCTTATATCATAGGTTCGGATGCATAATTTCCTAATCGCAGTTCGACAGCTCAGGGTAATCTAATAGCCATAGTGGTGAGTCCTCATCCATCAAGGACATGTTATGTTTATTCAGTTATTTTAGTATTTTATTTTATTCAATTAGTCAGAGTTAGTTGGGGTTCTGTCCCATCAACTTTTCAGTCAGTTTAGAGGCTTTCAGACATTCAGACCATCAGTTAGATAGTTAGACAGTCAGTCAGTCACTTTTAATTTTTATTAGGTATTTCAGACTTATGATTAATTCGGTATTTTAGTATTTAGATTTATATTTCCTTCCCAATTGATCTTCCATATAGGTTTTATGCTCATAACTATTCAGTGCTCATAGTAGATACTAACTCATGGGTTGGCTTGTGGTTACTTGTGATCGTAAGCACCATTATTGCGACTAGGGGTTAGCCCCAGGTCGTGAAAAGTTTGAGCCTTAATATTCTGATGTAGCAGGTACCTCCATTACTTTGACTCTATCACCTACTAAGGCACCACGACCATCCACATACAGGGTAGCTCCAGTCGGCTATGTATTAGTATCGCAGTCATTTCTGTCTGAGTTAATAATAAGGGTTAGAACTGTTGAAATGAAGGTGCGACATTTAGAGGGAGGATTAAAACCATAGGTTGAGAAGAGGCTTGGTGATGAAATAAGGAAAACACGGACGAGGTTTGATGGATTCGAGGGAAGAATTACTCAGTAACTTGAGGGTATTCAGTCCCCAGACCTTGCAGGTGTACAGGATAAGCTAGTCACACTATGGAATTCAGTTGATGACCTGCATGATAGGCCCATCCTCTCAATGCCCATTATTGAAGAGACCTATAAAAATAATTTGGTCGAGCATATTTGGGTTATTGATGATTCAACACCTTTGGGCAATATTGAAGTTGATAAAAGAGGTAGGAAGAGAAAGAAGAACAAAAAAGAGACAGAGAAATAAAAAAGAAGAGGTTGAGATTGCAAAGAGAGAGAGTTTCTAGAATGAGAGGGACCAAAAGATTAGGGTCCATGATATGGTGACAGAAGTTGGTAGCTCCACACCTGCTGATACTGCTAATCTAGGCAGTCATTTAGCCCTGCCTTTAAATCTACCATTGAGCGTACCAGCCATAACCGGTGAAAATACTTATATGAGCATCCTAGCCATCACTGGGACCACTGATACTGAGAGTGGGGCCCGTCTTGATGCTTCATGTACTGATATAGCTTGACCTGGCACTTAGGGCACCCAGGTATGACTTCAACCCTTGTTTTATATTTGTAGATGCACTAAGGACAGTGCATGGGTATTTAGTTAGGGTTGAGGGTGTACTGAATGGCCGTCGCAGGATATTGTTGCCATGTCTCTTGTCTCGTCGGATATAGTTTGAATGATAAACCGACATATGTTGTTTTGTTGTTATGTTTTGGGAATGTTTGTGTCATGATTATGTGGGAGAAAACTTGGTATCTGAGGCAGTTGATTGTTTTGTTTTGGTCTAATTTGTGCAGAAATTTCTGAAAAGATAAAAAAATAGTACCCCTCCTACAAATTTGATAACTGTGTGATCTGTGTATACATATGACTGTTGTGACTCTATTAATGGCACTAGTAATTAGGGACAAGATAATTATAGAAAATAACTGCATGAACTGGATAGTTAGTAACTAACAATATGACCATGTATAATATGTGTGAGAGGCAGTACTTAGTTCCCAGTGAGTATGGAATCCAAAAATTTCCTGGTTGCTCTTGCATAGCATGTAAGATGCTCGGTTAGGAGATAATCACAGGCAATTTTTGTGATTAGTCCATGCGACCCTAAAATGCCTAACCAAATGAAACATGAATTTCTTGATCCTAAATTTGAGATTAATAAACCTAATTATTTTTTGTGTTTACACCTATTTTTACCTTTCCGTTCGACTATAATGAACCTGTTTTGGCCGTAGTACTCCTTAGAAACTATGCACCTCGACTCAGGAAAATTTCCTAAGCTGAGAGTGGCTATGACAGGGGTGCGTTGGATAAAGCGGATATGAAGAAATGGTGAAGATAGAAAGAAAAAAAGAGTAGGGTTAGGTGTGGTAAACAAAATAAAAAAGAAAAGAAAAAGAAAGTCAAAAATTGTATGTTTCTTAACATGAAAAAAAATGAATAGAAAAAACCACATCCAGCTTGAATAAGATGAAAAGAATGAAAAGGGAGAAATAAGGGTGGCTTAAATAAAAAGTGGTAAAAGAGTGGACCCCGAAGAAATCATAGTGCAAAGGAGGATAAGTCACTGAATAAATTTCCAAATCTACCTTACCAAGCCCTTAAGCCTACGTTACAAGCCTAATAAAAGTCCTACAGTAATCCTAACTAGACTATTCAAAAACCTAGGTCAAGAAAATTTGGGCAAGCCTATGGCATTCTGTGAACACTGAATAGAACTTCTTCGTGAGTGTGAGCTTTGTTTGACATCCCGGTATTAATATTATTGATCAATATTAAAGTAAGAGATAGGGACTTCTTTGACTGTGAGAGTACAGGGATTATATTGGTAGGTTATTCATCTATTCGGGTAATGTATGTCCATGCCTAGTTGTTCGTTGCTACTGTAATGTCATCATTGGATTCTTGTGTGTCACATTGTTGTACCTGATCAGTATGCACAGTTGAGTTTAAAATTTTTTAAAAATAGTAGGGGGTAAAGTGTTTAATCATTGAGAGATAAGTCGACTGCTAAAGGTGTCTTAGGAACTTCCCAGTTAAGAATCATTTGTGTTTTTGTACTGTGTTTTTGCCTGAGGTCATGTAAAAGTTCTAAGATAAGGGTTTTGACGTGTCATGGTTTCATGAAACATTCGTTGCTTAAAAAAGTGAAAACATTCATTGACTTAGGTTATTTTGTCAAATATGATGTAGTTTTGTGTATCTTACAGGGAAAATGGGTTGAGATTAAGCTTGGACTAAAAAAAAGAAAGAAAGTTCTGAAAAGCTAAATTACTGGTCAAGCTATGAGTCATTGAGTCTCCTTACGACTCGTAGCTAGATTCGTCAAGAGAACAGTAGCAAAAGTGAAGTTGAAAAAAACAAGTGAAGACTGACCGCGACTTGTAAGGAGTTACTACGAGTCCTGACATCAACCGTAAAGATAATAGTGGGTAAATCAAATTTCTAGAAACTAAGTAATTAAAGGCTACAAGTCGTAAGGATAGACTACGACTTGTAGTGAGAAGCTGTACTGAGGACAGTGTGTGAAGCCCTAAAGGTGGATGCTTCAGTGGTAACGAGTGAAGGCCACGAGTCATAAGGGCTGACTACGTCTCGTGGTTAAGAGTCGTAAGGACAACAGAATTTGAAGCCTTAAAGATGAAAGTTCACTAGAGTGACTACAATTAGAAACATATGATTCATATGGTGACATTACGAGTTCTAACCACTAAGGTTTGAAGACAGATACAATAGTAGGCCATGAGTCGTAGCCAGACATAACGACTCGTGGCCAGAGGCGCAACCACTACCGACATAGTTTTCCTAATTTGATTTGGCTACGTTTCATTTGTTATGTTGAGACACTATAAATACCCTAGGGTTATTTCTTTATTACGTTACACACTTGTTATAATTTTATTCATACTTTCACATACTTTGATCATTGATACTAATGTACTTGATGTTTTGGTTTCATATTCGATTAGATATTTTGGATTTTACTCTTTCATTATTGTTCAATTAGTTAAATGTATTCTTCATTGATTTTCATGGATTGTTGCATAAGCATGAGCGGCTAATTTTAGTAACGAAGGTTGTGGGAACCCTGATGGATTAACTACGTAAGGAAAGTGGGAGATTCATTTAATATAGTGTAGCTACATGCATTGCAATATTCATCGTATTAATCTTACCTCAAGCTACTGCAGAAGTTTGGGAATTACTTGTATTTGAGAACGTCCTCACAAGGGAGTTTGGATTGGGAAAAAAGGTTACAACAGACATTCGAGGCTATCAACCCTCATCTAATCAACTCAAGACTCAAAAGGAGAGAGTTGTATTAAGGTTATAGAAAAGAGACAGCAAGGAAACACCCTGAGACTCACAAGGTGAAGGGTGAGATTTATCATGTTCACAGGATGGTTGATAATACATAGCTTGTCAACTTTGCACACAGAGCAGTGAGTTAGGTGGATCAAACACGAGAAATTTATGAAGTTGAGAAGTGATATAAGCATGAGAAGCACCAAAAGCACAAGACCTTTCACAAGGAGTCAAGCCAAAGAGTTACATGATCTTCAAACAATGTTTATGAAGTTGGAAGCTTGTGATTATATCATGAATTCACCTATTGGAGTGTATATGCTAAAGTGTAAAGAGGAGCTTTGAAATACACTCCAAAGCCGCCTCTATTTGGGGGTTCATTAAGGGCATTCTTGTCTTTTAATGACTTTTTTTACACTCCAAAGGAGCTCCCTTCATTAAGGGTATTTTTGTCATTGTTTGTAATAAGTATAAATAGACACTTTAGATACTATTTTCATAGACTTTGATGAATTGAAAAATTGTATTACTCTTAGTGTAGTTTCTTTCCTTAGTGTAGGTCTTGGAAAAGCCATCTTAGTGTAGGTCTTGAAAAAGACATCCAAACTTGAGAGATTAAGACATTTGATGGATTTCACTTGTGTTGATCAATTGGCAAGAAAGGTGTAATTGAGGAGTGTGAGTCCTTTGGTCCACCTAAGATGAAGGTTTGAGCTTCTATTGGTGAGGTGTGATTGATAGTTTGATACACCATCTTTTGTTAATCACTTGGTAGGAGTAAAGGTCTTTCTATCTATCTTTATTTTTATGCAATCTTCTTCTTCATCTCCTTTCTAGTGTGTTGTTTTATCTTTGTGTGGTTGCTGATTGCCTTTAAATGTCCATTTCGTGTGTTTGATAGTCTATAGGCTATCAAGAAGCCAGAGGAAACACAGTCTTGGTATTCATCTTCTATTATTTATAAATACAAGCAATCAAGTTCGGCTACTTGTTATTGTTGACTTTAAAATTCCCCCATTTACTTTTTTGCACTGCTCATGGATTTTGTCAAGTTTGAGAGACCATTCCACGTATTCCTTGTGGGATCAACCCCAACATTTTTTGGTTTACTATATTCGACATCGGCCGCAACATACTTCTTTTGAGGTTAGTTTTTGGGTAACAATACATTTTGATGTCGTTGCCGAGGAATACGGTGTGAATTATTGACTAAAGTCGGTGAAGTTCATGGATTTTTTATTTTTTGTTCTTAGTTGGTATATATCGGTGTATGACTAGCTCTAGGAGTCAAGGCAATCCCTTATTCCCCATTGATCCACGGCCTAAAAGAATTCTACAAACACCAAGAAGGATGATGGAACATATTCGTGATGGTGTTCCAAAAGGAGTTTGGGATCACCCTCTTGCTATACCTTCACCTTCTCCAGGTGATCCACAAAATATTGCTAATATACAGATGAAGTTGATGTTAGTAGAGGCAACTAAACAGCAGAGAAGAGTGGCTGAGGAAGCCCGGTTGGCTCAGCAGGCAGAGCTAGCCAAGCTTAGACCAGTAGCTGATAGTCGAGCACCACTCGACGATGATTGTGATAGAGCGCATAGTGGCATATATCGAGTTATAGCACCCTATCCGTATTTACCGCCATATGATGAAGATGGAGATATAGGATATGTTAAGCTTGCTGAGACGGGATCCATTATTCCTCTCACTCTACCCCTAAATGTTAAATTTGATATTACCAGTACAATAATCCAATTGTTGAATCTAAAAGGTGTGTTTTTGGGGTTATCAATAGATGATGCGAATATGCATCTTGCCAATTTTACCAAGATCTGCACTTTGCATACTATCCCAGGGATTGATCAGGAAACATTGAGATTGTGGTTGTTCCCATTCTCATTGATTGGAGAAGCATCATTGTGGTTGGGGGAAATTTCTAAAGGCTCAATCACAACTTGGAATGAGCTTCATAGACAGTTTTTGAATTGATTCTTCCCTCTTTCTAGGATGCTGCAGCTAAAAGATGAAATTTATAACTTCTGATAGTTGCCTGCAGAGTCTATGTATGAGGCGTGTTTTTGTTCAAAAAAAAGTTGAGCATGGTATCTAATCACCAGATTTTAGGGTCAAATTTACTAGAGATATTTTACAGATCCCTGAATATCAACTTTGGGGTGATGGTAGAGACTATATCTGAAGGTACGTTTATGCGTTTGCATTAGGTGATGGCGCAGGAAATGCTAGATGAGATCTTTGTCACTAACCGAGGATGGCATACTCGGAAGGCTGGTAGGGGTGCAGGTACATATGCTATTGGAACAACTAGTGAATATAGAGCTGATGATGATTCAGTAGCACAAGAAGTTGCACAGCTCAAAACAAATATTAGGTTGCTTACAATTTGCAGCAATGACTTCTGAAAAGGGGAATGCAGTGAAGGCACGGAGAAATACTTCCAGGGCTTATGAGTCTGATGTAGACGAGGATGCAAAGTATCTAGATCAAGAAGTGGCAGTTTTTCAAACGAAAGGGCAAGAAACCTAAGTCGGAACTACTATGGTGACAGGTTGGATTTTGTGTGGTTTAGTTTTTCTCTAGAAGCCCTGCCTTAGATTTTGATGTTGATTTCTTATTTTATATCAGTTTGAATGATAGGCTTACTTGTCAAGGTTTGCCCCGACAAGTGCCATCGTGACCCTTAGTTTTTGGATCGTGACACTATCCAATTTAACATCCTATTTAATAATTGTACCCGATCCGTCTTCAAAAAATCAAAGATATCTTCACTTAAACTCTCCCAAAAAACTGATGCCGACTAGAGATTGAAGGAAAAAAGTCCTTAGTTCATGGGTTGAAACTCGACTCGTGTTCAACCTGTGTATTAAGGACTTTCTTTTCCTCAAAATCTCTAGTATGTATCGATTTTTTTAGGTGAGTTTAAGTGAAATGAAGAGCGGATCTATCTTTACCCTTTACTTATGAAGACAGGTTGAATGTTTTGAAGATGGCTCGAGCACAGATATTAAATGGGCTATTAAGTTGGATCGTTAATTGGTTCGGTTGGGTATTAAATGAGGTGTTGATGTGGACTGGCTATTTAACAACTTTTTTCGTGTACTGTGAGCAAGAAAACAAACTGAGAGATATTTTTGAGCCAAAAATAAATGAAGAGTATATTTGGGCCAAAAAATAAATGAAGAATATTTTTACCTTATTTCGAATAATTCAAGGATAGTTTTGACCCTTTTAAGTAATCTAAGTACTACTCAGTATTAGTTAAGTAGGAACAATGAGCTTTATGTAAGAGTCATTTTTGGAAGACTAATTCCAAAAGACTAACAAAAAAAAGATTTTCTAATTACCGTTAAAAATTACTAATTGTTTCAATTGTTTAAACCCCTCAACTTTACTTTAAAAATCAAACACCCCCTCAACATTGAACAATAAATCGTTCCCCTTTTTTCTATGTACTAGTTTAGATGTACGCGCCTCGCGCGTATACCTCACTTTAGTGAATTCAATTTTATAAAATTACTTATATATAGAAGAATGACGGTCCTTAAAATTGATGATTGAATTTTTTTCTTATTAAAAGACTCTACCATAAACAATTTTCTAAAATACATGATATAGATATAATTCAAGTAGGTTTTAAAAAAAAAACTAAAAGAATAAAAGTTATTAAATACTATAAAGTAACATAACTAAAGTTTGTAGAACTCACATGTTAGGAGCAACGCAAAAGAATCTAAAAATAAGTGACGTCTTCCTTATTTCTTTATTGAGTTCTAGGCTTTGAGTGACTAAAATCAGCCTCTCATTGCTATTCGTCGTTCATCAACCTAAAACCCAACAAATAATTTCATCTTTGATTTTCATTATAAAATTTATTCAGCCATCAATTTCAATTGTAGCTCCATCAAGTTTCAAAAAACAGCTTAAAAAGTTAAGTAGAATAAATTTTCAATAACAAATCTAACATCAGATTATTCACTTTAATCTTCTCTCATAATCAAATGAAAACTAATATCAAATTTTTTTTTAAAAAAAAATTAAACAATAATTTTGAACACACACACACACAAAAAAAATATTCACTTTAAGCTTCTCTCAAGCTACCACAATTAGACAAATTTAAAAAGTAAAAAAAAAAAAAATTTGTACACAAAAATAGCAGTCAGTGTATTTATGCACCAAAAATTAAAGTTGTTATTACTTGTTCAAAATAAATTTTGTTAGAATAAAAAAAGGAGTACGATTTCGTCTCCAAAATAAATACGAATCCTTCTATTTGTATTTCTTTTATCAAAACAAAAAAACAAATCAAGAAATATAAAGAAAAAATAATGAAGACAGCAAAAAAAGGTTATAACGAAGATAGCAAAAAAAGGTTTCCTACTTAATCCATAAACATAGAAAATTAGAAATCATCTAGTACTGTTGATCTACTATTATAGGAAAAAGGCATCGTTTCCACCCCAAACTATACCCGAAAAGTCGAAGCCACACCTAAACTATACTAGTGACCTATTACACACCTAAACTATAAAAAAGTGAAACTATTTACACCCTGTCAGGCTACCACCACTTGCATGTGGTGTAGTGTTTTACACATGCTGCCACATCAGCACCACGTTAGTAAAAAGTATCACTTTTTTATAGCTAAGGTGTGTAATAGGTCACTTATATAGTTTAGGTATGGATTTGACTTTTCGACTATAGTTTGGGGTGGAAACGATGACTTTTCCCTTAATGTTTTTAGCCGTTTACTTTTGTTATTTAATAGGCTGGACGCACCTAAAATAAATGTAACACTTGCGCCTTAGAATGGGGGTTGCGGGGAGGTAATAATATCACTTTTTTATAGTTAAGGTGTGTAATAGGTCACTAGTATAGTTTAGGTGTGGCTTAGACTTTTCGGGTATAGTTTAGGGTGGAAACGATGCCTTTTTCCACTATTATATTAGCTTTAGGAGACTTCTACCTCAAATAACCTACTTGATTTTCTGTTTCCTTTTTTATCTTTAAATTTTTTTATTTTTACTAAATAATTAAATAATAATTCTAAGAAAACAACGAAAAGACGATTTTGTCTATTGTAAAATATTTTAATGAAGGGCAAAAAGTTCCAATCACATTTCTAGGGTTCTTTACACGTTTAATATATTATAGATATAGATTATAGATATCTATCTCACCGTTGATATTTTCAATCTTTTATTTACACAATATTTTCTCTCTCTCTCCCTCACATACACAAAAAATCTAATGTTAGTAAAATAATTCTTTTGTAAATTTATCACAAAATCTAATGTTATTTTTTATGATGCAAATTTTTATATTATATGTATTAAGTATGTTGTATGTTATTATGTATATAGATGCATGTTTTAATTCTTTCTTATTCTCTAATGTCTATATAGATAAACGAGTTTCAGCTGGCAATAATGAATTATTTTTTAAATTATAATTTAAAATTCACTAATAATAATCATTTGACTGTTATAAATATACCTCTACAACAACATCATATCCAGCGAAATTCCATAAGAGAGGTCTAGGAAGGATAAAGATACAAAAACCTTACTACTGCCTCGTGGAGGTAGATAGTCTATTCTCGAAAAACCCTTGACTATTAATTACTAATACATCCTTGGCTATTAGTTATTTTTGTACTACCTACATTGAAATATATTTATAAAATTATAATTAACTGTTATTTTCACATATAAATAGATATTAGAATTTTGTTTTTTGATAAAATTATTTGTTATTATATTTCTCATTTATTTCGCTATAAAATGTCATTAACTTATATACTCGATTAATGTTTTTCACTTATCCCTTTTTATCTAAAAATAATTTTAAAATTTTTATAAAAAGTATGTTATATAGATTAAAAGATAAAAATTGTGTTTATAAAAACCTTTTTTTAGAAAAATATATAGATCTATACTTATAATATATTAAAAGTGTGAAGGGCCTTAGAAATGTTGTTTGAACTTTTTTTCCTTCATTAAAAAAAATTGCTTTAGACAAAATCATTTTTTCACTATTTTTTTCTAATATTTAAGAGTTAAAAATTAATTAAATATATTTATGATAAAACCTTTCCATATAAGAAGTCATCAGAATTAATGACAACTAATATTTTTTTCATCATTTGAAAAATTCTAAATCAACTAAATTTGATTTTAAGAAGATTTGAAAAATTAATTAAATAGCTTATAGTAAAACCTTTCCTTAGTAAAAATCATCAAAATTAATGACAACTAATATTTTTTCCATTAATTTAAGAATTCTAAATCAACAAAATTTGATATCAAGAAGATTTGAAAATCTAAAAATAAATATAAAAGCGTTAGAATAAGAAAAATTTAAGCAGTGTCAAATTTTTAAAAGTTTTAAGTTCATAATAAGATTGTAATCAATGATTTTGTAAAGATTTGACTTTAGAAACACGGAAAATTTTTAAATATAGAAAAAAAAAAAGAATAACCGTACATTGACTTTCAAAAGAAAGAAAGATTTTGAATAAAAAAAAAATCCGTAACCACTTAGAACTTCTGGTGGTAATATATATATGTGCTTACATTAAAATATATGTTTATGTTATATTATTATATTAAAGTGTGAAGAATATTTAAAAAGCGATTTAAACTTTTATATTTTATTAAAAATCTCCACAATAAATAAAATTATTTAATTAATGTTATACGTGCGAGGCACGTGCGGTTAATCTAGTATTTATATAAATGTAGGGATAGTTATATGGCTTTAAAAAAAATAAGATCTTAACTTTTCTATTTAGCCTAAATTTTAATTAATTATAATCTCTCTATTAAAAATTAAATATCATTTGTTGCTTCTCTCCTTTATTTATACCCTTAGATTTCTTTTTTTTTTTCTCTATTTCTCTTTCTTTTCTTGTTATTTCTTCTTCTTCTTCTTTTCATTTTTTCTGTCTTTTTAACTTTCCTCTTTCGTTTTTTTTCTATTTCATTTTTATCTCATTTTTTAGATTTTGTTTTTCTCTTTGTCCTTTTTTTTTTTTTATTTTTTTAATCTATTTTTTTAATTTTATTTCTTTTTTCTTTTCATACTTTTTTATTTCCTTTTTTTTTCTATTTTCTCATTTTTTTCTCTTTTTTCATTTTTTTTCTCATTTTTATTGTTGTTTTTGTATTTTATATTTTATGTGTTTTTTCTATTTTATATTTGTTCGTGTCATATTATATATTTCAAATAAATTTTTATTTTTATTTGAATACTTTAGCCGTGAATACAATTTATTATTTGTATTTGTATACTAATAATTATATGAAATAATTGTATTTACTTGAGTGTAAAATATATAATAAGCAATGTGTTAGCCAATACAAATATATCATTAGTATTTATATGTCATTAAAGAGAATGCTAACTTTTTCTCTTTCTAGCTCTCGGAGCGCGTTAGTACTTTAGTGTTGAGAAGCGTAGCTATGGCGAGAGGAAGAGGACGGGGGAGAGATCGAGGACGAGGCCAAAAAATTACTCTGGTAACTTTTGGAAGCACGGCTGGTAAACAAAAGGAGGATGTAGCACAGGAAGCTGAGTCTGATGCATAAGATGGAAATTCACAGAGCAAAGGTATAACAGAGGGAACTTCATCATAAAGGGAGGTTTATAGACGTTTAAATCTTAGTGTAATGCCCCAAGCAACCAAAGAGCAACAAGGCATTCCGTCATCGGTGGAATTAGCCAGATCTAACAATTGTAAACCTACTGAAGTGGCGAAAATTGGTGTGACCATGAAGGAAGCTAAATACGTAGCTGCTAAGAAACTCAATGTGCAAGGGAAAGCTGTAAAAGTAGAAGATAACCAGCAGGAGTCTTGGGTCAATATATTTAAGAACAATAGAGTCGCATCAAATGGTTTAAGCCTGGAATACATCCCCCCCAAATTGTGGAGGGTCGTAGTGTAGTTCAATTGGAGGCAGCAAATGTTCGAGCTGAACAAGAAAAATGGAAAGCGTCCCTAATCACATATGTAATTGGAGATTGCCCAGGCTACAATAACATGAGTTGGTATATCGCTCAAAACTGGTCAATGGTTGGAGAACCAGAGATTTTTCTGCACGAGGAGGGCTATTATACTGTCAAATTCTAGCAGAAGCTTGATATGGACACTATACTTTCCAATGGACCATACTCGATTAACAATCGACCAATTGTCCTAAAGCCTTGGATTCCAAATTTTGATTTTAGCAAAGAATTCCTAGTTGAGATTTCTCTGTGGGTTACTTTCCCTAACTTGCAGCTTAACTGTTGGGGCTTAGGCTTTCTAAGTCGAAAAGCTAGTGTATTGGGTAACCCACTATTTGCTGATAAATGTACCACCAAAAAACTAGGATCTCATATGCTCGACTGCTCATTGAGGTAAATGTTACAAAGAACATACCACAAGAGATCGCCGTTCAGGATCCTAGTGGCAAATCCTTCATACAACAAGTAGAATTGGAATAGAGACCCCAATTTTGTAAGAAATGCCAAAAGATTAGACATGTCTGTACACCTCCAGAAGCTAAAAAAGCACCAGATGAAGCTCCTCGAAGAAGGAGTCCGAGGATAATACAAGAATGGCACTACAAAGGACCCCTGCAGCAACAACGCCAAAATACAGAACAGATACCTGTAGCGAAGGATTCAGTAGATGTACTACAAAGTCATACACATATAACTGAGCAACAAGAGCAGACAATTAACCAAGACCCTAAATCGACTGAGAGGGAACGGTATGCTTTGAGACCTAATGCAGTATGCCTAAGTTTTATCTTTAATTTGGAAAATTTTCCTGTTCTGGCAGCCATACCCATAAGGAATGCATTTGAGAGTCTAAGTGGAAGCAAATTGGCAACCTTACCTACGGATAGAGGAGGAATCCCCAACACATGCTAAATGAGTTTCTTAATTTGGAATATTAAAGGGGGAATAAGAGATACAAACAAAAAGAGTTGAATAAATTTTTGAAGGCTCATTGATACGCTCAAATTACACCTCTCTTACAAGAGAGTAAGCAGTCATTGTCAAATATATAACCTAACTAGGTTGGGGTCGAATCCCACAGGGAATATGGTGCTAATTAAGTTGTATACAGATTAGTTGACTTTTAATCATTCATTTTCGTAAAATAAATAGGGAGGATTTGATTCAATTCACAAATTAATGGTTTCAGTTTAACAAGATGAAATATGTGTAGTAGTATTCAAATTCAGAGAAATAGCAAGCTAGGGTTATGTCCACCTTGTAGTTTTCAATACTTTCTAACTAAGAGCTTTACGAATTCATACATGCTTCGTGGTTATAGATAAATGTATTGTATTTAATAACATAATCATAGTGTTTTTCAACCATCAAGGACTAATTCACTTTAGTTCTCTTGAATCAAAAGCGTTTACCAAAAACAATACGAAATCTCCAAGTAGTTAATCCTGCTAAGGCATTAACATATGAAATAGGGGTTGGGAATCCTATTTTCTTGTTACTACTCTCTTTTTCGAACATCAACCTTTCTTTCGAACAAGTTGCGTTTTAAGGCACATCCTCTATGTTTGCAACCATGACAATTCAAGATAAGCGAAGAGAGTATGATGTAAACAAATCAATGCATAATGAATTCAAAACCCAAAGTGATAGATTGTATGTTACAAGGCTTCCATAACCCTAACTAATAAACTTAGCTACTCATGAATAAAATGAAAATCATCATAAGTATATTCATCATACCAAAAACTAGAAGAAGATCTTGGTATGCGAATAGGGAAAACAAGAGAAAAACATTTCTCTCTCTCTCCTCAAGCTAAGCTGCCTTTTTCCTCTCCCAAAAATAATACAGAATAACGAATTCTAAATAAATATTCAGCATTAAGACTTTTAATAATCTTTTCTCGCAAAATTGTCTCCTAAGTCTCTGAACTAATTATAAATGACAAACTAGTCTTAGACATAGTTTCTAGGCACCGCATTTTGTCCAAACTGCTACTCTCTTATGTCATATGCCATCCGCATTCCATAGTCCCATTATGTCTTCATCTTCTTCATTAACACTTGAAATCATGCTAATCACATCGGTTAGCTCAATTACATAGAAGTAGAGTAAAAACATAAGAAACTAGGCACTTTGTTCTCTAAACTTAGCTAAAATATGGATAAGTTATGGTGCTTAGGCATATAAATATACCCAAGATCACCACCCCACACTTAAATCTTTGTTCTTGCTCGAACAACATATCTATTTATGCATATTACACAAGCCTTAGCATCCACAAAGGAAGACAAGATGCTCAAATAGGCTCACACAACAATTATGAACAAGAAGTAGATTCAGGAATCATTACTAGAGACAACCTACCCTCAAGAATAGACTCATTAAGTTGGGAATTTCATGCATACCGTTTAAGCATAGAAATCATATAAATTACCCAACCTTCATCAACCATGTGCCCTCACAACAAGAAAGTTACCCATAATCACTCACAATCATACAATTTCTAACAAAATGGGTACAAGAATCAAGTTCCGCTCACTCTCACAATGAATTCTCAAATTACAACTGATGACCATATACTTTCTCTTAGTGTAATGCTACATTAATATTAGAATGCTAAAATTAGGATCAAACAGGTCTTTTATGGGTTGTAATGCAGGATAAAGGATGGCTAGGAACTATTTTGGCTAGAAATAGTGACTATCTTCCCTAAGTGCTTTAATACACTACATTATGCAATTAAGACCAATCTCTAACAACCAATTTCCACTTCTGCTATCTTCACAAATTTAGTTTTCACCCCAACTCGTTAAGCTCAATTAATAACACTATGGTGGGAGTATGCAACCCTTTCAAATATTTTTTTTTGCACCCTTTTCACACTACGCACCCCTATAATAGCCACCTTCAACTTAAGTGATTTTCCTTAGTTGAGGTACACAATGTCCAAGAAGGACCAGGGCCAAAACAGGTTCATTGTAACATGTCCGAGATAAAATTTGGAACTTTTTCAATAATTTTCGCTACTCCCAACTACATCAATTGCTCACGCTAATAACTAGACTTTGGGGGCATCAATTTCACCTTTTTCCTCTTATTGTCAAACTCCTAACTCACATTGATTTTACATTAAAGAGCTTAGGAGCTTTTGGATCAAATTATGGTCTATTAAAGAAGGAATTAGGCTACATATGAGGCAAACAAAAGAACAAGCTAAAGGCTCAATGGGGCTAGCAAAGATAATGTACAAAAGTAGGTCAAAAGAAGGTATGAACAATGGCTATCAAAGAAATGCCTAAATCATCTCAAATTACATGAATTCAAATAAAACCAAAAATCACAACAAGAGTCACAACTAGAGCCTAGGTATTTCAAACATAATGATTCATCACATACTTATGTTATAATGTTATGTGATCCACAAGAATAGTTATATGCAATTAAATGACTAATTTTCTTTTAAGACGATCATCATCCATCCATCATCGAGAAAAACACCTAATTATGACTAAATAGAATAAACATCTACCAAGAAATAAAATAAACAAAATAACTAATCCTATCACAAAAGAATGCTAAGGAGAGGGTACTCTTTTCTTACAAAACAAGTAGCAAAGTTACCAGCCACCCCACACTTAATCTCAGCACTGTCCCCGGTGCAAATAACAAGATAAAGAACCTGGCTAGTAGTACTCCCCATCCACATTAGGAGTCATGCCACCTATATTGAGTCATCATCAGAGCCATTTTTCCTGTGTTCATCATATCATCCACGTCAGCCACACATAATGAAACTAACTACAATTAAGATAAAGGTGGTAAAATCACCACCCCATACTTAATTTGTTAGTATAAACCAATTAAGTGTTATTATTGGGTACTCAGACTTCGCCGACATACACTTTGGTATAGTGCACCTACATTATTCGCAATACAATTCACTCACTTCAATTCCCCCAATTATATTTTAATGAAGCATTTTTTAAATAGAATCATGCTCTACACTTTCAACCATACCAAAATATACAAAACACCATCACTTTCACAACATTGCCATGGCAAGAATTTATTTCGTAATTCTTAAGAAATCAATTAACTATAACATAGAGTCACAATAACTAAGGATTAAGAAAGTAAAACTTACCTTGAAGATGGAAGATTAGTGAAGGACAAAGAGAATGGTGAGAGCTCAATATAGTACGGCTTAAGGGTGAAATAAGGATGAATTTGAGTATTTAGGGTTTGAAGTATATTTAAAGAATGAAAATCTGGGTCGGGTTGACCCAAGTTAAAGTTGGATATTAATCTGACATTGGAGAGGTGTGCGGCGTACAACTTATCGCACAACATTAAGTGTGTGTCGCATTAGGCATCATACACTTTAGACAGTGAGCACATGCGTTATGGTGTGTGACGCACATGTTATCGCACAAGTGAAGGTATGCAACACAAAAGTTATCACACAAGTTGCATTGTGCGGTACACTTGGTATCGCACAGTTGAGGCAGTGAGCACGTGCGGAGTATTGTGCGGCGCATATGTTATCGTACATCTTAAAGTATGTGGCACACATGGTATCGCATAGTTGAGATAGTGAACATGTGCGGAGACTTATGCGACGCACAAGTTATCACACACTTTAAGGTGTGTGGCGCACATGTTATTGCACAACTTAAGGTGTGCGGTGCACATCATGCCACCCATTTTCGCCTATGTGAAGCAATGTGTTTAGCTAAACTTATGAAGCATATTTAGGCAACGCATTTTACCATGGTCTATGCAAACTTGGACGTTATGCACCCCATTCTCCGTAGAAAGCCTTGAGAAAGGTCCATACCATGGGGGCTTCACCCCCGAACCCCCATCGAGGTCAGTAGTGGGCTTCGGGATCGGGCCCTACGCTACCACTACAGACCTCATTGAAAGTCACAAAATAAAGTCACACCGTAAAATTTTTTAGCTCGGATTAACATAATTCAGGGCATGACTCTAACATGAATCATACTTGACCCTTGCACATTTGACCACTCCAACTTATCTATAATGTTCCCATGACTCCTTAACTTACCACCGTTGACATAGCTCAATTCCAAACTAAATTTGGTACTAATCACCTCCTTAGTACTTCATGCACCTACACTTAATCAAAAACAACAAACATGATTAGAAGAATAGGTTGCCTCCCACCAAGCGTCGTAGTTTCGATCGTGGCTCGGCTCTTATTTTTGCATTTTTGTTTAACATGATAAAATAAAAATAAAATCATGGGTTGCCTCCCATATAGCACCTGATTTAATATCGTTACACAACTAGATTATCTTGACTACTCAGACTTCATCAAGATACAGCAATGATACCATTTGTACCTTATTTGTTGGATCAAGACAATGCATTATTCCTAGTCCAACCACTTTGAAGTCACTCACATCCTTGCTTGCAAGTTCAACCAAACCAGTTATGGTCTCCGCAGCAGACCTATCCTTAACTGGTACATCTCTCTCATCTTCATAGAATACATCAATAATTGAGAAGACACTCATCTCCTTTTGTTTTTTCATAGACCGACATACTTCAAAACTAATTTTTTTCTCATTGAGCCTAAATTTTAGCTCATTCAGCTCCATGTCAACTAACACTCTCCCAGTTGCTAAGAACGGCCTACCCAAAATTATGGGTACTTTAAAGTCCACTTCGCAATCAAGAATTACAAAGTCGACAGGAAATATAAAATCCACAACTTTTACAAGTACATCATGTAGAATCCCAATTAGCATTTTTATCGATCTATCCGCCATTAGAAGCTGCATATTAGTAGGCGTAAGATCTCCCAAACCCAGTTTCTTGAAAACCGTCAATGGCATAAGATTTATACTTGCCCCAAGATTACAAAGGGCCTTTTCAAACTTTAACAATCCAACCGTACATGGAACAGTAAATGCTCCTGGATCAGCTTTCTTCTGGACAATAGATCTTGTAGCAATAGCACTACAATGATGAAGATTTTCTACCGTTTCATAGCTCCAAGTCCTTTTTTTTGTCAACAGATCTTTCATAAACTTAGCATATCCAGGCATCTATTCCAGTGCTTCAACTAAGGGCACACTCACTGTCAACTGCTTCAACATAGATAAGAATTTGCTAAACTTGCCATCATCTTCTTTCTTCTTTAACCGTTATGGAAATGGGGGTGGTGGCCTTGGGATTTTAGTTGGAGCAACATTTACCTCCTTTCTTATGCCTTGCTCCACATAACTAACATGCTTTAGATTAGGTGGTTGTTCCACTTCCGCACTCTTCTTTTTTGAACCTCCCAACTCCACAGGCACCACTGAAGATTCATCAACCATCTCTCAATCTATTTTGACCGTATCAGTATGAGAGGATGCTCCCAATCCTGGACTAGATAATATCTTGCCACTCCTAGTGGTAATGGCCATACACGATCCATCAGTCCTCGGATTCTAAAATATATCACTTGGTAAAGTCCCATTCTGTCTTTGGTTGAATACTGCGAATAATTGGCTCATCTGTTGCTCCAGTTATTTAATAACAATTGAGTGTGAATTTACTAGTTGACTCATAGAAGATATGTCACTCTTCATGGTAGTCACCCCAGAATTGGTCGTCTCAACTCCCTTTAATAGTTCTCCATCATGTCCTCGATGGATATTTTTCCTGAACTGGTGGCAACATTATCACGGCTTCCAGGAGGTACATACAGTCCACTCCTGTCACTTTTATTCTTCCAATCTCCTTGATGGTTCCAACCTTAGGTTTCTTGACCACCGGTCTGAAAACCCTCTGGTTATGCAAGTAGTTAGCCTCTTCCTCAGTGTTTGATTCAGCTCCCTTATCGTAGGACCCCACAACCTTTACCTTTTCTACATTTCCTGATAGCAAATATTTCCTGAGCAAATCCATCTCGGTTTTTAATGAGCTATATCCTGATCACGCTCCTCTTCTCTCCTACGCTGCTTTGCTGATATTATACTAGACCCAGTATTGTTTGCTACCACAGAGTCTATGGTATGCCAAGATCTACTTGTCTTAGTCATTCCTTCTAACATGTCCGCAGCCTCAGTAAAGGTGAGCTCCATAAAAGCTCATCCTGCAATATTATCCACTATTGGCTTTGTAAGGGAGTTCAAAGCTCTGTAGAATATTTCCATCAAGTCTTCATTAGTCATCTATGGTTTGGGCATTGACTCAACTTCTTCTTAAATCTCGCCCAAGTCTCATGCAAAACTTCATTAGCCAATTGCCTAAAGTTGTTGATCTCATTCCTCAACTGTAACATTCTGGAGGACGAAAAGAACCTTTCTAGGAAAGCTCATTTCAATTGCCTCTAGTTTGTTATAGAATCATAAGTCAGCTCATTCAACCATATAGTTGCTTCTCTAGACGGAGATAGTGGGAACAATCTTAAACGAATAGCATTTTGTACCACTCCAGGATTATTAAATGACTTACAAATACTGATAACATTCACCAAATATAGATTTGGATCATCTCCAGGTAATCCATCAAAGAGTTTTTTCAGATTCAGTAGCTGGATCATAGTGCTGGTGATGTTGAATTTCACCCCAGGAGCTAGTGGTGGTAGAATGATTGCCCCTGTAGATCCAGTTCCATCTAAATCATCCTCATCATTATCACTATCAAACGGTGTAGCTTGGTGGTCTGGTTTTCCTCTGAATGGACGATTTAAATTTACAGGTGCAACTACCCCTGCTGTGTACCTCCTATTAGCCGATCAGTTAAATCATCTCCCAGGTCCTCTTCATCTAGATTAGGTACCCGACCTGAGTTATCTGCATTTTGTAGATTTAATTGAGCATTAGCCAAAGCGGCTAATCTTTCAGCTTTCTGTTGGTTAGCCATTCTTTCAATGAGATGAGGTTCAGGATAGAAGGGTAATAATGGTTCTCCTGAACTTCTGGTTCATGGCATAAACAACAATGAGCCTGTAACGAACAAAAACAACAAATAAATGTAAAATCAGGAAACTTGACTAATAGTCAATTAACACACATAAACTCAATCGACAATCGTATGCTCCGGCAACGGCGCCAAAATTTGATTCGCCCAAATTACACCTCTCTTACGAGAGAGTAAGCAGTCATTGTCAAATATATAACCCAACTAAGTTAGGGTCGAATTCCACAGGGAATATGGTGCTAATTAAGTTATATGCAGATTAGTTGACTTTTAATCATTCGTTTTCGTAAAATAAATAGGGGGATTTGATTCAGTTCATAAATTAATGGTTTCAGTTTAATAAGATGAAATATATGTAGTAGTATCAAATTTAGAGAAATAGCAAGCTAGGGTTATGTCCACCTTGTAGTTTTCAATACTTTTTAACTATGAGCTTTATGAATTCATACAAGCTTCGTGCTTACAGAGAAATGTATTATATTTAATAACATAATCCTAGTATTTCACAACCATTAAGGACTAATTCACTTTAGTTCTCTTGAATCAAAAGCGTTTATCAAAAACAATACGAAATCTCCATGTAGTTAATCTTGCTAAGGCATTAACATATGAAATAGGGGTTGGGAATCTTATTTTCTTATCATTACTCTCTTTTCCAAACACCAACCTTTCTTTTGAAAAAGTTGCATTTTAAGGCATATCCTCTATGTTTGCAACCACGAGAATTCAAGATAAACGAAGAGAGTATGATGTAAACAAATCAATGCATAATGAATTCAAAACCCAAAGTGATAGATTGTATGCTACAAGGCTTCCATAACCCTAACTAATAAGCTTAGCTACTTATGAATAAAACAAAATCATCATAAGTGTATTCATCATACCAAAAACTAGAAGAAGATCTTGGTGTGCGAATAGGGTAAACAAGAGAAAAATATTTCTCGCTCTCCTCAAGCTAAGCCATTTTTTTCTCTCCCAAAAATAATACTACAGAATAATGAATTCTGAATAAAAATTCAGCATTAAGCCTTTTAATAATCTTTTCTCTCATAATTGCCTTCTAAGTTCCTTAACTAATTATGAATGACAAACTAGTCTTGGACATAGTTTCTAGGCGCCATATTTGATCCAGACTGCTACTCTCTCTTATGTCATATTCCATCCGCATTCCATAGTCCTATTATGTCTTCATCTTCTTCATTAATACCTGAAATTATGCTAATCACATGGTTAGCTCAATTACATAGAAGTAGAGTAAAAACATAAGAAACTAGGCACTTTGTTCTCTAAACTTAGCTAAAATATGGATAAGTTACGGTGCTTAGGCATATAAATACACCCAATATCACTAATCACATTATACTTGTTGGGCTCATAGAAACTAGAGTAAAAGGGAATAACATGCATCATATTGCTAATTGTATTGCACCAAGCTGGGGAATACTGCATAATTACTCAGACGCGAGCAATGGGAGAATTTAGCTGATCTGGGACCAAAACTATTATGATGTACAAAAGCTAAAGACATCTGCTCAGCTTGTTCATGGACTAGTACAGAACGAAAAAAAGGGGCATCAATTCTTGATTACGATCATATATGGGTTTAACACTATGGAATTTAGAAGAAACCTTTGGGATGAACTAAAACACATGGCACCAGGGGTAAATCAACCTTGGCTGATAGCAGGAGATTTTAATGCCCTACTAAGCCCACAAGACAGGCAAGCGGGAGCTCTAGTTACACCTGCAGACACTCAAGAATTTGCAGACTGTGTGAGAAATGTAAGAATATATGAACTTCCCTTGAAAGATGACTATTACACCTGAACAAATAAACAGTATGAAATTGAAAGGATCTCTAGCAGAATTGATCAAGCCTTTGGCAATTCTGAATGGATAATGCACTAGGGTTACATCAGCACTAAATATGGATGTCCTTTTATCTCTGACCATTGCCCCATGATCATACCTATTCAGAATCTCCAGATAAAAGCTGTTGCTTCTTTTAAATTCTTCAACGTATGGACTGAGCATGATTCCTACTCAAACACCGTGTCTGCTGTATGGGGGAAGAGGTATGATGAGTGTGCTATGAAAAATGTGTGGCTGAAGTTACATGCTTTGCAACCGCTACTGAGAAAGCTGAACAATAGTGAATTTAAATTCATAACGCATAAATTGAAGAGGCTAGGGCCAACCTACCATTGCTACAACAGTAACTGGCTAAGGCAACAAATGATGAGTTAATTAATCAAGAGAAAGAATTGCTGATAAATCTGGAGAAATGGTCTCTCATTGAGGAGAGTGCTCTAAAGCAAAAGTCCCGAGCCAATTGGATAAAATTAGGGGATGCAAATAATAAATACTTTTATGCCATGAACAAGGAGAGAACCAACAGAAAGCAAATAATAACCTTAACTGCATTGACTGGTCGACAACTAAGTGATCTTACTGATATTCAAGAGGAGTTTTTCAGCCTTTACAAAATCCTAATAGGATCAGCTACTGCAAATTTACCAGCAGTGTACTATCACATAATGAAGCTAGGACCTACACTAACTAGATCACAACGAATGTCTTTGTGTGCTGATGTTTCTGATGAGGAGATTGTTGCAGGGTTGAATGCATCTAACTTTCTGATGTTGCTCTACAATGTATAAACTCATTGCCAAGATCCTAGCAAATAGACTTCATGTAGTGCTGGACTCTGTAATATGCAACACTTAAGCAGGATTTATCCCAGGAAGGAAAATATCTGATAATATCATTATGGCACATGAGTTGGTGAAAGCTTACCACCAGAAAATATTTTTCCTAGGATCATGCTCAAGGTTGATCTCTAAAAAGCTTACGATTTGGTTGAGTGGCCATACCTGGAATAAGTCATGCAGGCTATGGGATTTCCTAATATGTTTACAAATTGGGTGATGGCATGTGTAAAGACTGTCACTTATGCAATTGTGGTAAATGGTGCCAAAATAACTCTTTTTGAAGCGGCCAAAGGGCTTAGACGGGGGGATCCCCTCCCTTTCTATTTACTATCGCAATGGAATATCTCAGTATAACCCTAAAGACTCTACAAACAAATAAAAATTTCAAATATTATCCCAGATGCAGTAAGTTAGATATTACCCACCTCAACTTTGCAAATGACTTACTGATGTTTTCTAGAGGTGATCTGAGTTCTATAACTGCAATTTAAGAATGCTTTACCAAATTCTCCTTAGCATCTGGTCTGTAAGAAAACCTGAACAAAAGGTCAATCTATTATGGGGGGATCACCCACACAACAAAAAAAATCATCAAGCAGCAACTTGGCTACACAGAAGAAGACTCGCCCTTCAAATATCTTGAAATTCGTTTGTCCACCAAGAAGCTATCGATTGGTCAATGGTTCCCTCTAGTGGAGAAAATTATGGTAAAAATATCATCTTGGACTTCCAAGAAACTCTCATATGCAGGTTGTACACAACTTGTATTTACTTGGGAACCAAAACAGAGTTCAATGGAAAACCCTCATGTTCAAGAACCTAGCAAGACCAAAAGTATGCTTCACAATGTGGTTAATGTGTCACAAGAGACTGCTCACAGCTGACAGACTATTGAAATGGGGTATTGAAGTACCCAAAACTTGCAGCTTGTGTCAAATGACTGAGAAAACAATAGAGCAAAACTTGCAGCTTGTGTCAAATGACTGAGAAAATAATAGAGCACTTATATGTTCAGTGTAAGTACACCACAGAAATATGGAAACAACTGTGCAAATGGATTCAAATTCCTAGTGTCCTCCCGATGAATTGGACTACATTTATGAAGTGGTGCACCAAATGTGGAAAGAAGAAGAGTCAGCGTGCCTAGATATTCAAACTACTCTTTGCTGAATGTGTGTATGCAGTGTGGATTGAGAGGAACAGTAGAATATTTCAACAACAGTGCAGAGAAGTCCAGCAGGTGGTGAAAGAGATGGCCTACATAACTACAGTTCGAGCCCAGCGTGCAACCAAATACATACTTACTTCCTCTGTGTAGTTTAAATTGTAGACAATAGCATACTGAGTTAAGTTGTTGGGTTTGTAATGACGCTTCTTGGTAATTAATAAAAAGTCGTTAGTTACCAAAAAGAAATATCATTTGTATGCGTATAATTCAAGTTGTATAAACATGTATCATTTGATACAAATATAAATGTTGTATTTGTATAGTTTAAAATTTATATTTTTGTAATTAACTATTTATATTTGTATTGTTCAATTTGTATTAATAAAATACAATTTGTATCAATGAATATAAATACAAGTGTTTGTAGAAAGAAATTTTTGTTTTTAATTATTTAAAAATACAAATGATGTTGTCAACTACAAATCAAAATACAAAAAAAAATTACAAATACAATATGTGGTCAATTTACAAATTCAAATATAAAATAGTTCTTTTAAAAATACATGTGCATCGATGAAAATAGAATACAAATACAAAGAAAATGAAACCACAAAATATAAATAAAATATGCAATCAACTATAAAATACAAATATAAAATAGTTCTTTAATATAAAAGTGCAATTTGTTTAAAATATAAATGATGATGAGAACTATGAAATACAAATACAAGCGTGAACTACAAAATACAAATTATAAAATACAAATACAAATATAAGCGCGAACTATAAAATACAAATACAATTTTATTAATGAATACAAAAATATAAATGATGGTGTGAACTATAAGCTACAAATACAAGTAGAATTACAAAATATAAATACAAATACGAACTAGAAAATATAAATATAAATACAAGCGAGAACTATAAAATACAAATACTATTGTATCAATGAATACAAAAATATAAATAATGGTACGAATACAAATGCAGTAAATGATTGTGGCATTTTTGTTATCACTCATGACTTGTAGTCGACATAGTCATATTTTTCGAAAACACAAAAATATAAAATTAAATAAGAGAAATAAAAATATTGAAAAAATAAAAAAATAAAAAGAAAGAGAAATACAAGCTATAGATACAATAGAGAAAAGAAAAAAAATAAAAAGAAAGAAATTAAAAAAAAAAAAAAGAAAAAAAAAAAAAAAAAAACCAAAAAAGAGGGGATATGAAAAAAAAAAAATAAGATAAAAATACCAAAAAATGAAAAAGAAAAAAAATCAAAAAGTAAAATAAATGAAAAAAAAAATGATGGTGAATACAATAATGATGAGCGATTCTAATGTGTCTGTCATCATGTACTCAATATAATTATATTTTTAGAAATATAAAAAAAATATATAATATAAACACAATATAAAAAATAAGAAAGAAAAAATAAAAAAAATAAAATTAAAAAGGAAATGAAAAAGCAAAAACAAATAAACAAAAAAAGGAAAAAGAAGAAGAAAGAGAAGTAGGGCTAGAGATAAAATTGAGGAAAAAAATAGAAATGAAAAAAAAAAAAAAAAGAGAATGAAAAGAAGAAAAAAATGAAAAAAAAAAGCTACAAATTATAATTTTAAAAGTTAAGCTAAAAACACTCTTTTAGTGAAATCTATGCTAGTTTTGTAAGTCTTCCATAAATATAAATATAAAAAAGATATTTTAAAAATTAAATAAGAAAGAATGATTTATTTTTTAAACTTGAAAGGATATTTAATTTTTAAAGCAATATCAGGGGTATAAACCATTGTCGGAAAATAAAAACAAAAGAAAAGGGTTAAAAGAGAGAAAGAAAAATAACAGCTATACAAAAATGGCAAAACGGTGTAAATAAACAGAGATTGAAGGGCAGTTGTTACAGGTGCAAAATAACAGGCTAATTGCAACACCACTTTTCTTAAGCGGAAACAACACGTGTTTGACATGCGAATTCCTTTTTCGGTTTAATTTTTAATTTAAACAATAACAAAATAATTTAAAATAAATAAATAAAATAAAAAAGAAAAAGTGGAGAAGCATAATCAACCTTTACAAACAGGGAAACAACACGTTTTCTTTTAATATAAAGTAATTAAAGTCTCCATATATTCCTCGTGCTTAACCCACCCCACCCCCACTCATACCTCACGTCCACTTCCGTGTTTGAATTGAAATATATATACATGTGCTTTTAACCTGTAGTCCTCAACTTTACTTTCGTTCAACAAGAAGAAAGAAGAAAGAAGAAGAAAGAAGAAAGAGAAGAAGATCTTTAGTGTTTTTCGAGTGATAAGAAAAGTATTTAGTAATGGCTTCATCAGAGATTGTGGATTCTGGCAAATTGGCTGGTCAGAGATCGCATTTCTCTCATACGTGTAGCTTGTTGAGCCAATACTTGAAAGAGAAGGGTTCTTTGGGAGATCTTTATCTTGGTATTAGCCGCAATTTTGATTCAACTGGTATGCATGATTTTTGAATTTTGTCTAGAGTGTTAATTTGGAGTTATTCTGTATTTAATTTAATTGCTAATAAATGAGCTATAAATTTGTTTCAACAGGCTCTGCTACTATGGATTTGCTTCCAATGATTGAGAAATCGGCAGCAACGAATACTCAGAAATCGATGAATCTGTTCCTTCAAGGTGCAACCAAGGCTGAATCGAGTATTGATAAATCACAGATGACCATATTTTATGCAGGTCAAGTTATTGTTTTCAATGATTTTCCGGCAGATAAAGCTAAGGAAATCATGCTTATGGCTAGTAACAACGCCAACAATACACAAAATCCAATCAACAAACAAGCGGAATCTACTGTTGATTTGGTTACCCCTGCTGTTAACATTGTCCCGCCCAGTTTAGCCAACACTTCCATCCAGGAACATCAAATGACTTCTCAGCCTATTGTTTCTGGTAATAATTTTCCCCATCCTTATACGTGGCTGGCGAAGTGAGAAATTTCATTAAGAATGTTCAAATTTAATATAAAAATATTTTTTGACTTATATGTTTCGCAGGTATAATATTTCAACGAGGAGGGTTTCAACTGGCCTAACTTCCATGTTTTTTTTTTCTTGCAGATTTACCAATTGCCAGAAGAGCTTCACTTACAAGGTTCTTAGAGAAAAGAAAAGATAGGCTGACTGCAAAAGTACCATATCAAACAAGCACCCCTCATAAACACACAGCTAATCCTAAGAAGGAAGAAAACAAGGCATGGCTGGGATTGGGTGCTCAGTTTCCTGTGAAAACTGAGCAATACTAGTACTTAGTTTTGTAGAGGATAATACTACTACAATTCCAAGTTTAATCTTGGCTTTCAACTCTCATTGAACCCACTTAGATCTGACTACTATTCCCTATTATTAATAATACATTTCTGTAATTAATTAAAACCATATATGGTTTTTATCTGCCCTTGTAGGTATTCAAATCATCGTTTCTCAAGTTTTCATTTGTAATGGAATTTTACAACAATTTCTTTTGTGTATTCTTTTATATGTTTTTGGTGAAGATAGCTAATTCTTTATTTCTTTGCTTTTATCAGATGTTAACAGTGAAATTGAATAATTAAAACCAGATAGGCAGTAGAATCAGGGGAAACTGGAAAGAGGCATCGTTTGATTATGACTGATAATTTTTTTTTTTTAAATTATGATTGATAATGGTTTCTTGATAGGTGGTATTGGAATCAATTTTTGTGTATCTTGTTCCCCAAAGAATCTAATTCCCTTTTTTAACAAATAATAACTTTTTTCCTGGTCTTCTCCGCTAAATGGCCTTTACCTTTTACTATTTATCAATTGTTTAGCTTAAATTTTTATTTACTTTCTAATGATTACAAGTACTCTCTTTATTTTTAAATGAATGATTTTTGACACAATAATAAAACAAACATTTTTTAAAAAAATTATTACTATTTTTAATGCATGAAATTTTCAAGAGCTACTAATGGAAGAGTAGTGATAAGGCCTGCGCGTTGGGGTAAAAACAGAGGGAGTAGTAATATTCAATGAAGAACTTCATGTAAAATCGGTGAAAATAAGAGGGCAATTGAAATCCCGTTTACCGTAATAAATGATAATCCTTACCAAGGAAAATTTAAGAAGTAGAAAGAGGAAAAATAAATAAAGAGTAGGGTCACCTATGCGGCTAGAGAGAGAATAATAGGGCACGCGGTTTTGAAAACTGCAACGCGGAAGAGGGGCCTCATAAATGCCGGGAAAGACGACATGGGAAGCTAAATGCATCAACTCATAGACTTTTAAGTTTACTAGTTCAACCGTAATCTTTAATTATTTTAAATTAGATAATTTTATTTAACGTAAAATTTTTTTAATAAAACTTTAAAAGTTTAGATTACTTTTAAAATATTTTTTAATATTTTAATATAAAATTTAAAGAGCTGCATCGATTTGAACTACGCGACGGCAGGTTGTCGCAGGTTACCAGAGAAGGGGAACAACTCCTTTCTCCTTTGCCTAGCTCAATCTTCCTTTTCTGATTGAAAGTAGCAAGTCACTCTACTATTGGTAGACAGGCCAGATAGAAGGTTGCTCATCTAGCCTAGTGGATCCATTATTTATGCGGCAGTGCAATGCAGCTGAAAAAGTGATTTTTTTTTTAAATCTTTAAAAAATATTTGATTACTTACTTAACTTTTAAAAATTTATATTTCATATATTTTTCTTATTCTAATACTTTCATATTTATTTTTAAAATTTTTAAATCATTTTAAAATCAATTTTAGTTAATTTAAAATTCTTAAACTAATAAAAAATATATTAGTTGTTATTAATTCTAATGATTTATAACAAAAAAAGAAAGGTTTACTATAATTATTTAATTAGTTTCAACTCTTAAATATTAAATAAATATTAAAAAGATGATTTTGTCTAAATAGAGATTTAACGAAAGATAAAAAGTTCAAACAATATTTTAAGATACTTCACACTTTTAATATAGTATAGATTACTCATGTTTTAGTTGTCCATTTTTCATGTTCAAGAATATTTATTCAATTTATAAATTAATTAATAAGTAAAATATATATTATATTAAAAAATAATATAGTAAGTCTTTCATTTATTTATTATTCGAAAAGACAGCTATGGAATAAAATAAATTATAGATATTTGTGAGATTATAAATCATGAAATTAACATTAAAATTAAATTAGTATTAATTATAAAAATATTTTACTTTGCTCATTTTGGAATTGACAAAGGGTTGTCTGAATTAGTTTTTCTTAAAGTGACTTATAAGCTAAAAGTCAAAAGTAGGTAACAATTTACTTTTAACTTTTTTAATTATTTTTTAAGTTTTAACTAAGCACTTTATGTATTTATCAAACATTTTCAAAAATTTAAAAATACTTAAAAATTAAATACACCTAAAACCAAGTCAATCCACACACCCTCTAAAAATGAAAGTGCAACATACCTATAAATTGAACAGGGCTACGGTCAATCTAAGCGAAAAATAAAAGTTAAAACAAAATTTGGTTCTAAAATTAGTTAACTCTATATATGTGTATGGGGGGAAATTATTTATATCTCTAATTTATTTTAAAATTTACTCTCAATTTTGTAAAAAAACTCCCTGCATTAGCTTTTACTTTTCATTATTTTTTAATTAGATTTTATTTTTATTTCTTTGTTTAGCTTCACTTGTCACTTTTGATCAAGAAGAGATAAAAGAGTTTTTTCTATTTTACCCTTAATATTAATTGCTTATTCTGCAAATCATTTTCAAGACATATTACTCTAAAAATCAATTAATAGGAGTAGTATTGTAAAATAGACATATCAATAATTATTTTATTAATAAATTTGTCATGTAAAAAAGTAACAAGTAAAAGCAGATGAAAGAATTAACATTCTCCGCCCAATATCTTTCTAACCTTACATTATCAGTCTTTTTACTTATTTAAAATCATGATATTTTAGTTTTCAAACCTATATAACAATTTTTTTACTAGAAAAATTGTTTTGTTATAGATTTTGATTAAACATACCGTGAGTTCTCATTGTTTCATTATAGAAAACTGAGAAATATTTGTTGAGTGTATAAACTAATGTAATTATATAATGAAAATTAAAGGAATGAAAAAATAATTTAATAACATTAATAAAAATTATAACGTGATAACCCTATAAACATATTTTGATGCAAGTTATAAAATATAACTCATAAAATAAAGGTATATATTACATAACAAATTCTTAAAACATTATTCATAAATAAATTTTAAAGTATAATTTTAAAATATTATATTAATGACAAATCAAAATTCGTTTACATAAATAAAAGAGAATAAGAAACAAATGAAACTTAAGTATGCATGCACATAATACATATGCATACTTAATGCATATATTATTAAACTGACACGATTCAAATTCATCATGTGTGACATCCACCCTCCGATGGGAGAACCCTCTCATCCAAACTATTGTTATCAATTACTTAACCAACTATAACAACCAATTTCATTAAGAAAATAATATCTCTTGACACTTTAATTAACTGTGAAAAGGCTCAGTAAAAAAACCCCTAGCAACCTACACCTCAAACCCTAGCTAATTGCCAGCCACTATGGCCAATGTGGCCGGTGGGACTGTCCCACCGGATGAAAGTAACAAACAGATTAATGAGAACAGTAATGACAATCAGAAGGGGGGTTGTAATACAAAGTTTGCAGATCTCTTGAAGCCTAAAGCAGTGGATAACAACAGTATTAGGGTTCCACCTAAACCTGTAATAATGCTGCATGGGGAGCCTACGATAATGTGGAAGTCATCCGATGTACGTAACCCAATAATGCAGGAGAAACTACAATATGCTATTATCGAAAAATTCTTCCATGACAAACCACATATTGATGTATTGAGAAAAAGCATTCCAGCTCAATGCGGGATCAAGGGTAATTTTACAATTATTATCTACAACAACATTTTACATTAAATCGACGGATATGTATTAGCAGATGAGGACATTGAAGTGGGATCCATGGTTTGAGCCTGATATTGAATCAACAATTGGAGTAGCTTGGATCTCTATGCCTGACTTACCACCGAATTTCTTTGCTAGAGATGCAATATTTTCTATTGCTTCTGCAGTAGGCAAACCTTTGACAGTAGACATGGCTACTAAAAATCAAACCAGATCCAGCTGTGCAAGAGTTAAGGTGGAGGTAGATCTAGTTGTAAAATTACCTCAGTGGATACCAATGAATGAAGAGAATGATAGTACAGGGGAAATCAAATCTAAGTGGGTACAAATCCATTATGATTACATGCCAAAGTACTGTAAAGACTGTTGTTTACAAGGGCATGATGAAGCTAGCTATTGGAACATTCACCCAGAATTATATGATAAGGTGAAGGATGAAAAAGAGCAGAATAAACAAAGGAAGCAACAACATTATCATGATAAGGCAAGAAGAGGAACCACAAATAACCAACAATGGATAACAAGGAGGAATAGGTACAGGAGGGATAGATATGGGCATATTCTGGAAGAGGTAAATGATGAGAAAGAAAAAGAGATAGAGGTGTCAATTTCATTTGATGCACTAGAAGCTGTAGAGGACAATGATAAAGTGAAAAAAGAGGAAGCAGAGAAGGGTGACCATGCTAAACAAGTGGTAGGAGAGAAAGTCAGCATAAAAGATTGTCAAAAAAAAGCTTTGGCAAAACTTAAGATGTAAAGCAATCTTCAAAAGGTGCAGAGGAGCTACCAGTATCACAAGACTCAAGTAATAACACTGATAAGAAGGAGGATAGCCAGGAAAAAAGTGGTACAACAAAGTGATGGTAATCAACAAATAATAGATGAACAAGAGAAGCAGAGTCGGAGCAAAGAAGTTTCACAAAAGGCAGCAGAAGATATGCAAATGTAGTTATATGATAAAGAAGCAAATGAACTTATGGTGATAAAAGGTATTTTACCCATAGCAATTAAATTAGAGAATTTATTGGAAAGCTGTAATAAGGCCAAGGAAGGCCTAAATGGGACGAACTTGGATGACAACATCAATCAAGTGACTAAGGAAGCTGATTTGTCACCAAACCAAATAGAGCCATTGAAAGAAAAACAAGGAAGAGCAAAGAAGAAAAACCAGAGTTCCAGTACCAGTTTAGCTACAATGCATACAAAGAGTCACACAGCTAAAACAAAGTCAAGATGAATGCACTGATATGGAACATAAGGTCAGTCAATACACAACAACAGGCCTTTACAATATTAATCACAATGCAAATGAGATATCATTTTTACTTCATAGGAATCATGGAACCATTTCAAGATGATCAACATATAGAAAATTATAGAAGGAGGTTGGGTATGAAACATGCTTTGGTGAATGCATCAGGAAAGATATGGGCCTTCAGGGATGAAATTGTTGAATTTAGCATTGTTAAAGATGAGGAACAACAATTATCTTTGAAGCTTGCAAATCAACATGCAGATGTTTCTTTTATAGTTACTTGGTATATGCAAAATGCACTCCAAATGAAAGACTGGTGTTATGGGATTCCTTAGCAGACATGGATGATTCATATCAATTGCCATGGGTAATAGAAGGAGATTTCAATATAATAAGAAGTGAAGAGGAAAAATTGGGGGGTCTACCTATTACAATTAATGAAACACATGATTTTAATTAGTGTATTAATCTGTGTAACGTGGAAGAGATTCAATTTAAGGAAAACAAATACACTTGGTGAAATGAAAGAACAGATAAGAATTGTATATTCAAAAGGTTGTATAGAATTCTGTGTAATGACAAGCTGCAAAATGTGTTTCAGATAATAGAGGTGGAACATCTAGCTAGGAGTAGATCTGATCACTCTCCTTTATTAATTCAATTCAGAAGGGAAAGAGGGCATTTGGTTAGAGCATTCAGATTTTTAAATCTATGGCTTAAAGAAGAATCATGCATGGAGGTGATAAAGAAGAATTGGACATCAAAGATAGAAGGCAATCCATTCATAGTGTTTCATCATAAACTGAAAACCACAAAATTAGCTCTCACAAGGTGGAGTAAAGAGAAATTTGGTAATATATTCCAGGAAATTGCAACACTGAAAGATATTATCAAAGTAAGGGAGAAGCAGTTTGAAGAGAATCCAAGTAGAACAAACAGAGAAAATCTTTTTAAGTCTCATGCTGAGCTAAATATGTAGCTTAAAAGAGAAGAAGATTTATGGAGGCAGAAGGCAGTGTATGAATGGTTTAAGGATGGAGAGAGAAATATCAAATTCTTCCATACTATAGTTAAAGGGAGAATTAGTAGACTCAGGAGCAGTAGAATTCAGAATGAAGAAGGTGAATGGATGAAAGAAACACAAGACATAGCTCAGTCAGCTATCACATTTTTTCAGAAATAGTTTACAAAGCAAAAGGATGTAGAGGATTTCTCTTTGTTAGATGAACTACCTAGTTTGATAAATAATGAACAGAATAAGGAAATTATGAGAATTCCAAGAGAAGATGAAGTAAAAGAAGCTGTAATAGGGCTGAATAGGAATGGTACAGGTGGTCCTGATGGAATGTCAGGGGCCTTTTATCAAGATGCATGGGAGATCATCAAGCAGGACATTTAGAGAATGGTTACAGCCTTTTTTTGTGGATTTCAACTTCCCAAGTTCATTACACATACTAATTTGGTATTATTACCAAAAAAGTTAGTAGTGAACACCTTCTCTGATATGAGGCCTATATCTCTTAGTAATTTTATGAATAAAATATTTTCAAGAATTATTCAGTAGAGGATTAAGGGATTACTTCCTAAGTTGATATCACCAGAGCAGACAGGTTTTGTATAAGGGAGGAGTATTGCTAAGAATGTATTGGTGGTGCAGGAAATTATCTCAAAAATAAGAAAAAAGAGGAAAACCTCCAAATATGGTTATGAAACTAGATATGATTAAAGCATATGACAGGGTGCAGTGACTGTTTTTAACCAAGGTGTTGAGGAAATTGGGTTTTTCTGAAGTTCTTATTGACATGATGTACAAACTATTAGAAAATAATTACAACAACAACAACAACAAACCCAGTGTATTCCCACCTAGTGGGGTCTGGGGGGGGGTAAGATGTACGCAGTCCATACCTCTACCTCTGATGAAGTAGAAAGGCTATTAGAAAATAATTAATATTAAATATTTCTTAATGGTTATCCTAAAGGTTTATTTAAATCCTCAAGAGGTTTGAAGCAAGGGGATCCATTGTCACCTACATTATTCATAATAGCAACAGAAGTATTATCAAGGAATCTGAAGAAGTTGATGCAGAAAAAGGAGTTCAAATTGTTTGGTATGCCAAGGGGAAGTCCTAAACTTAATCACCTAGATTTTGCAGATAATATGATTATCTTATGTAAAGCTAAGGTGAAAACTTTGCAGTTGGTGACTGAAACTCTGGACAGATATGAAGAGGTGTCAGGATAGAAAATAAACAAAGAAAAGAGTGCAAATTACTTGCACAAAGGTATGTCAAAGAGAGTTGGAGTTACGGCAGAAGTAGCTACTGGCATTTTGAGGAAAGAATTCCGCTTCACATACCTTGGATGTCCTATTTTTTATATGAGAAAGAAGAAGGACTACTATCAACAGCTGATGAATAAAATAACTGGTAAGGTACAAATATGGAAAGGAAAACTGTTATCATATAGAAGGAGAGTTGTGCTGATTAAGCATGTCTTACAAAGCATCCCTATTCACTATTTATCAGTGATGAACCCACTATTGAATGTGTTGAATTCCATCCAAAGAGTTTTAGCTTAATTTTTCTGGAGCAGTAAAATAGGGGAAAAGGGAAGACACTGGGTAAAATGGCAAACAATGTGTTTACCACAAGAGGAAGAAGAGTTGGGATTTAGAAGGATCACTAATATCTCTACGGCTTTATTTTTAAGTTATGGTGGACTTTCAGGACCACAAAGTCTATTTGGAAAGAGTATATGTACAACAAATACTACAAAAAAGAGCATCCAAAAATAGTCATATGGAAAACAAGTGCTGGTGGATCACAACCGTGGAAAAAATGCTAATTGCTAGAGAATTAGTGGAACATTTGATTGTATGGCAATTGAGAGAGGGAAATTTTAATATTTGGCTAGATAGTTGGACTAGTCAAGGTGATATTTACTCTTTGCTGGAGGAAATTCGTGATGAGAATGGACAATATCAGCAAGTAAGGAATATTGTAAGAGAAGACAGTTGGGATGAACAGGTTATCAAAAATATGTTTACAGAAGAGATGGATGAGCATATTCTAACTAAAGTAAAGCCCCCAACAGATACTGATAGTGATTGGCCCATATGAAGTATTGAATCAAAGGGAATGTTTACAATTAAGTCATCTTGGACAATACTTTAGGAACAAGGATCATGTAAATAACACATATAAGTGTATTTGGATTAAGGGTTTACCCTTTAAAATATGTTTTTTATGTGGAGATAAAAGCAGAATACCAGTGGATAATAATGTAAGAATGTGGGGGATGCAGGGTCCATCTAAATGCTGGTGTTGTGATAAACCTGCAGTGGAGACACTTGCTCATGTCTTCAGAAGGTCTTTTATGCTAACATGACCAGGTGGTCCTACTTTTCTTTTTTTGCAGGTATACCTATTCAAGACTTGACACTAAGAGGTACAATACTTAGATGGTGGAATATTTAGGTGAAGAAGGGAGAACAACCATATTTTTATGCTTTTCCCAACATCATTCTTTGGGAGCTATAGAGGAGAAGAAATAATAAAAAACATGACAACAAGGACATCACAGGACTGAGGCTCATCTACAATATAACAAGGAATCTGAGGATACTATTGAAGGTCAGAAAACCGGTAGTTAACTTCCCTAATGAATGGCCAAAAATAATCAAGGAGTTTGATAAGCTGAAAAGAAAAATGAAGGCTACTACAGTTATATGGGAGGTACCAATAGAGGGATGGGTGAAGTACAACACAAATGGAGCTGTCAGAGGAGAAGGAGGAAGCTCATATGCATTCTGTTTGAGAGATGAGAATGGGGATGTACTATATGCTAGAGGAGAACCACAATAATATACATACAGTATGTAGACAGAGGCAAATGCTATTCTACATGCAGCCAAACATTGCAAACAAACAAAGTACAACAAGGTGATTATTCAGATAGACTCACTCATCATGCAAAAGGTCCTAACAAGAGTATGACAGTGCCCATGGAATATTGGAAGTATAGTCAGACAGATACAACAAAGCATGCAAGACAAGCAAGTGAAATATCAACATATTTACAGAGAGGGTAACCAGTTAGTTGATCATCTTGCAAACATAGCCATAGATACAAGAGCATTCACTATTACAAGTTTTCAGCAACTAGAGAAAAGAGGAATAACCATCCTAAATAGTGATAAATGGCAGAGTCCATACTTGAGAATTACACCATTAAAAGGATAAGAGGTAGGAAGAGAATCAAGCTAAATAGTTTACATGCAACATCTGTACATTCCACAGAAGCATAAAAAAGAGTGCATGTACTAACTAGCCTAAGCTAATACAACCAACAAAAAGGACTCTCAGCATCATGGGAGGGTCTATTGGTCAGTTGGAGCTTAATAAACCTAGGATTGAGGTTGTTAACCGAATACTCGTGGGTCCAAGCATCCCATTGTCTTCATCCCTACCATATCTATGGACTACAAGCAAGAGAAATCAAAGACAAGAACACCAGATCCAAAAAAAGCAAAGTGAGAAAGAGGAGGGTCAACTCACTCGAATGTAACAGCATAACACAGATGACTAGATCCCTCTTAGATGAATAAAAAGCTTCTCAATGTCCCATCTACTGAAGAACTCAACTTCAGCAGGTGAAGCATCAATATTCAAGTAAACTGAAGAAGCTAATAGCTAAACAAAGAAAAGGAGGCGTGACTTACTTCTGTAAGCCAATTTTTGCAAGAAAACCACGATAATGGAGGCACAACTTGATCACCCAGAGCATCAATCGAAGGAAGCTAGACTTGATGAATGGGATCTTTATTTCAGAAGGAGGCGTGAAGAGGATTAGGAAACTAAGATGTTTTTAGAAACCCAACTGATTTACATGTTATTAAATTGGACCCGGGCTGGGCTGAGTTAGCAGAATAGTAGTAGGCTTTTAATTTGTATAATGGGTTGGTCCATTAGTGTTTGTTGATTATTAATAAAATAGCAAATTAAACCAAAAAGTGTGAAAATGAAATCATCAAATGTAATGCATCCCCAAAATCTGTCATCGAGCCAAAACATCTAACTAAGCATATTATAGGTACAATCCAAAAGATTACAATAAAATAAAACTATCTTTACCCAAAATAAGTAGAGAAGATCAAAATAGGATAGATACATGGCTGCTCGAAAGATGATTGCTCACCCTTGGATCTAAAGCCGCGTTAGGATCTACAAATAAGGTCTCGTCAAAGTCGTTGGAATATACTTTGCACTTAATAAAAAAAAGATTACAACGTAGTATCAGTACAAAATCACTATGTACTGGTAGGATCATAGGCCAACTCAAGTTAATCAATGTGAACACTTTTTTTTGGTTAAACAACAATGTAAACTAGTAGGAAAAACATATCGTCTAGTAAATATGTGTTAAAATCAGTCTTACTACCACAATTTCACTTTAACCAATCAAATCAAGTAAAGAAATAAATCACCTCAAGCAAATAATACTCAATTCAAGTCAACTATAACAAAACTCATAAAACAATTCAATTCATCACTTTCTCAGAAAATACACCATTACTGTGCTTCAACAAGCATTTTCAAGTATAACATCAAATAGTTGGACCACATAAGAAATCCAAATATAATAATCGACAAAGTATAATTCGATTCACTCAGAAAACTATCAAACTCTGCAAATCACGGTGTATACACATGTTATGAGTCTTATGAATATCCATCCATGACCTACAGAGACGAGCTCAATTCATATATCAAATATCTTAGTCAACTAATTCATGCCACTTTTATCCCAAATCAAGTGTTATACTACCTAACCTTGTACTCATTGATATCCACCAATTTAATCATGATCAAGCTCTATAGGTTCATCTCATAACAACAAACAATACCATAAATAAGTAAAATCATATACTGAGTTAAGTCAATCACCTTTTCACAAAAATAAGGTCTTTTTTACTAATCTCATTTTAGATTATACTTTTCAAACTTGCATTCAATAATTAACAAGTTCAACATCATTAGAATGCATTGCAACTAGATAAATAAACAATTAGTTAACATGAACACATGCAATCAAATTGAGTCTTAACTCCCATTCAATTATAATCTACCTCAATTCTAGTCTTGTAATGCTCTAAATGACATGAGTCTTGCCCTTTCTTGTAGCTTCGTCTTGATCTCAATCTAAAAATAAATAAAACACAATTTAACCATTGCTATATCAATTCTAAGCATTACAACCTAAATTTACAACAATAAAATTAAGTTCAAGAACAATTTCACCACTCTAGATTTTCTTTATCCTTCTTTACACCCAAATTCTCCCTACATTATGATTAAGAGGTCAAATTATAGTTTAGAATACTTAATTTAACACTTCTAAATCATTAACAAGCAATTTCAATCTTTTCAAGCATATCATCTCAATTTCTCCAAACCTAGGATTAAGCTTATCATCCCCACAACAATTAATCTATGAAGATTCTAAGGGTTTAAGGATTAAACATACATTAGAAAGATGGAATGACTTACCTCAATGCTAAAATTCAAGAAGAAACTGAATAAAATCAACCCAATTTGCTCATGTACGATCTCTGAATGCTTTTGAATGAAAAATAGTGTTTTAATCCAAAAGTTGTTATTTACTGCATTGAGTCTGTTAATATTTGCTCAAGCGGGTGGCCCAAAGTTGATTCCACTATAGTGGGATCGCAGTAGTGACCTACCTCCAACTACTAACACCCCTAAAATTTAAGCTAAGATTAGAACTATAATTCAAATACATATCACATCAAACATTATGATTTTTTAGTATGAGAAGTGATTTAATCATGTATTAAGGACACAAGTAACTCCTAGCCATAGCTAAGTTGAAATATGTAATGACCTAATTTTTGGTAATTTGTGTAAAATACTTATTTTTATATAGTTTGATCATTTTATCTTTTTCGTTATTGCATTGTGGTATTTTTAAGGTGTGAGAATAATTGACATGATTTCTAATGCATTCTGGTGTGATTTGTGCAAGTTCGTAGTTTTTGGTAGCCTAAAAATCCTTATGAATGACTTTGATTAATAATTATTAATCTATGTGTGAATGGCAAAATGGACTGCGCCACTAGATTCAGAATGTTGATTTAGGTTGGTAACATGGTAGGTATGGTTTTGCGACTTTTATATCTCATTTTGACTTTCAATTCAGAAATTAGTAAAATTAAGTTTTAGAGATCAATTTTACGAAAAGACATTTTAAAAAAACTGATATCGTCATTGAGTTCGGAGTGTCGAATTTAGTGGGGTAGCATAGTTCATTTGAGTAATCGAAATTCTGGATGAATCTCGAAGGGTCCGCGAAGACTTGAAATTCTCTAAGTCTTCAACTGGTGCACTCACCTAAGAGAATCTTTATTCGCTTACGCGGCTTGTCCTGACAGCTAAAATGTCGCCTTAGCGACATCAGTCCTTCTTAGAGATGGCCTGGTCGCTTAAGCGACATTGGCATGCCAGACGCATGTCTTTTAAGTGACAACCAAGTCGCTTACACGATGAGGTAGGCTTTGCTTAAGCGACAGCCGCCTATGTGACCTGGTAGTCTCTTAGACAATACCTGTGACAAGACTTAAACCGGGGCCTAGTCGTGTCGGGCATCTCAAGTACGACCAAGATCGGAGACCACCCTCAATACCTAACCATAACCACCCTACACCCTATGTCGGATGAATCCCAAACATATAACAAGATAAAAAAAATATTTCAAAGACATTTAACAAAGTCTATAATCATAATCCAACAACCTCAATTAACTGTCCAATCGGTGCCAACTCCAATGCCAATATCAATACCAATACCAAGGCTGGCACTAATACCGTCACTGCCCATATGCATAGTAGTTTGACAAAGCTTCTAACAAAAATCACATAACATTCGATCGGGACATGCCATCGAGCATAGCCAAAACTAAAATCTAAGAAACAAAAATAATGAATAAAAGTCCATAGCATGAAATGGAGTCTTCCGAAGTATGAAAGATCACCATTTCAATCCAACTCAAAGCTATCCTCGAATCCAAGTGAGTAGGAGGAATGATAGTATGACCGGTTCCTACATCATGTGGGGATACAACACCCAAAGGTGATTAGCGGAGTGAACACTAGCATGTACTCAGGGATAAAGATAAGATAATTTCATTATTCAAAACCAAACCAAATAACTATATAAAATCATACATATACATATATATCGTGCTGGGTTAGGGAATCGGGTTTAGCATGCATTTAAAACTTTAACCTGGGCTGAGTAACTTGATTGTCCTAAAACCATCTAGGGCTATATGGGTTCAGCCTCCCCTGCTGAAAGGGCCCCAGTGCGTGTTAGTTGCGCAGCCAAAGAAAAAAAACTTAGATGACTAGTATATCTCCCAAAATATAAAGTGTGTCATCATGCACACGGTCACCAAGACCATTTCATATCGACAAACGTGAGTTTCCAGTGTCGGTCCCCTCGAGACCCTTACCTTTCAAGACTTCTCCACTGACCCTCTTTAAGCCCATATTAAAATCATTTATACATTCCAACCATTTACCAAGGAGTCATTTAATTAGGTATTAACCATTGGTATCGTCACACCAAAATTAGAGCTTGCAAGTTTATCCTTTTATGCCATACAAAAGCCAATAAACCAAGTTGACTCCAAGTTTTCAAATAAACCAAAACCATGGCCACCAAGGCCTTTCTAAGCCATTTAAAATCAACCAAACCAATTCCTGTTCTATTACTATTTATGCAATGTAATGATTTTAGGAGTAGTCAAACTATGTGACAAAATCATTCTCATTGGCATTTAACAAGCAGGTTGAGGTACATAAGTTTCAAAACCATAACCAAGTAATTTGGGGATACCATAATACCCCAAAATCCATCCATTTACCATTTACATGCATCCCACAATGTCAAAATCATACTAAAAGCATGAGAGAAAACAAATTAAACCATGGGAACCATTAATCAACCATAAACTTCCAAAAACCCTAACCATTATTTCCAACCATAACAATATCATAAAAATCATACATTAAAACACATGCTCGTTATAAACTAGCAATGAGGGAGGAGTAATATGTCTTATACTATAAGGAAGACGAAGAGAAACCACTCTTGAAAGCCTTCATTAATTATCTTGATGAAACCCTAGTCTTTTACTTAAGAGAGATTTTAAGAGTGATTAATTAAGAATAATAGGTTAATGAAGCCCTAAAAGGTGTTTTATGGCATGGTATCAAAGGGAGTTACAAAGGGAAAATGTCCAGAATGTCCCCAACTTAAAATTGCAAAATTACCGTAGGTGGTTACGAGTCGACCCCTTAACTCATGACCACAACATATGACTCGTACCATGGAGTCGTCACCAAGACAATGATTTGGACACCCATACACTATCCACCATAAAACTCCCTAACCCTCACTCATGACCAAATCGTACTACTGGTATGGTCCAGTCATACCCAAGATAGAAACTAAAGGGGTTGGACAATGGACAACATACGACTCAACTTTATCACTCACACCTTGTCCTCATGGCTCTTAGTGAGCCACTCATTCTCAGAGCCAAGTCAAGTCACTAAGTTACTGATTTAATTAAAAGACCGACCAAATGAACTGTCACAACCCCTAATGACCCATAACACCAAATCATAACCACAACAGAAACCCAACCACCAATCACTGGACACCTTACGGGTTTAGCCACCTAACTCGTACCCACACTATAGGACTCGTATGGTGATTTGTTACAAGGACAGTAAGCTCAAAGCTCAGGAAAATTTCAAGGGTCAAAATCTAGGGTCTTTCAATTCTCCCCACTTGGATCATTCGTCCTCAAATGATGGGACAAGATAGTACAAACATGATTTAGACCCCACACGCCTCTACTCTTACCTTTAACTAAGTTAGAAAACAAAGATACTAAGGAAATCAACAAATTCAGAATATAAAAATGGTAAGATCAACACATACCTTACACAGGATCTTCCAAAATGGAAAACAAAGATGGATACTTGGACTTCATGTCCTCTTCAGCTTCCCTTGTAGCCTCTTCCACCTAGTGGTTCCTCCATAGAACCTTTACCGATGCTACGTCCTTGGCTCGCAACCAACAAACCTGCCGATCTAAGATCTCAACAGGGACCTTCTCATAAGATAAAGAATCTGAAATACCAATATCCATGATAGGCACAATCTCGATGGATCACCCACACACTTTCTCAACATAGATATGTGGAACACCAAATGAATAGAGCTTAGACTACAAGGCCGATCTAACTCATACACAACATTGCCAATTCTTCTCAAAACTAAGTACCGACCAACACACCGGGGACTAAGATTTCTCTTCTTCCTAAATTGCATCACTCCCTTAATGGGAGACACCTTCAAGAACATTCTATCCCCAATCTCAAAGTCTAACTTCCTACGCCTCTCATCCGCATATGACTTTTGGAGACTTTGGGCAGCTTTAAGCCTATACCAAATCAGTTTTACCTTCTCCAAAGCTTGGTAAACCAAATCCAGGCCAAATATCTCTACCTCCCCAACCTCAAACCACCCAATAAGAGATCTACACCTCCTACCATACAATTCCTTAAATAGAGCCATTTTAATGCTAAAGTGGTAGATATTGTTATATGCAAACTCTATAAGAGGTAGATGCTCAACCCAACTACCACCATATTCAATTACATAAGTACATAGCATATCTTCCATCGTCTGAATAGTTATTTTTGCTTGCCCATCCGACTGCAGGTGAAAAGCAGTACTAAGACTCACTTTGGTCCCCAAATCTTTCTGAAATGATCGCCAAAAGTGAGATGAAAATTGCATACCATGATCCGAGATGATAGAAATAGGCACCCAATGCAGCTTCACAATCTCGTAGAGATACAACCATGCATAATCCTCAGTTAAGAAATTAGTCCTTACTGGCAAAAACTGAGTAGACTTAGTCAACCTATCTATGATAACCCAAACCAAATCAAACTGATTCTGAGATCGAGGAAGACCGGTAACAAAATCTATGTTGATCACCTCCCATTTCTAAACAAAAAATTTAATTTCTTGATACAATCCTCTGGGCCTCATCTACTCAACTTTCACTTGTTGGCATACCATACACTTAACCACTAAACTAGCCACATCCCGTTTTATATTATTCCACCAATACATTTTCTTAAGGTCATGATACATTTTGATCAAACCAAGATAAATAGCATAGTGCGACTCATGCACCTCAGCTAAAGTCCTCTCGTGCAAACCATCTATGTCTGGAACACATAACCTCCTTTGGTCCCATAAAGTACCATCACTACTAATCTCGAAGGCCATCACCTTTCTCCCACCTATATCACCTTTGATCCTTACCAAGATAGGATCCAATATTTATTTCTTCTTTACTTCAGCACCAAGAGAGAACTGCACTACCTCATCCACAACCATACCACCATCCCAGAGTCCAAGAGAAGAACTCCAAAGTTAGCCAAACGGTGAATATCTTTCACTAACTCTCACTTTCATTCATCCACATAAGCCAGACTTCCTATGGATAACCTGCTAAGAGCATCAACAACCATATTAGCTTTACCTGGATAGGAGTGAAGACTCATGTCGTAATCCTTGAGTAGCTCAAGCCATCTCCTTTGTCTAGGGTTTAGCTCTTTTTGAGTAAACACATACTGCAGGCTTTTATGATCGAAAAAGGTATCCACATGCACGCCATATAGATAGTGACCCCAAATTTTCAATATGAATAACAGAACCAATAATTCCAAGTTATAATTCAGATCATTCTTCTCATGTACCTTCAACTATCTAGAGGTGTAAGCTATCACCTTGCCATGCTGCATCAAAATACGCCCGAGTACCATACGGGATGCATCACAATAGACTATAAAACCGTTAGTGCCTTCAGGCAAGATCAGGATTGGAGTCGAAGTCATCTTATCCTTCATCTTCTTAAAAATACCCTCACAAGCATCAGACTACAAGAACTTCACCTTCTTCTAAGTCAACTTAGTCAACGGGGAAGCTATCAAAGAAAAACTTTCCACAAACCTCCTGTAGTAACCAGCTAAACCCAAGAAGCTCCTAATATCGATTGGAGTCGTAGGTTCGAGCAACTTCTTAACCACTGCAACTTTCTGTGGATCCACTATGATCCCTTTACTAGAAATAACATGACCCAAAAAAGTGACAGCGTTCAACCAGAATTCATAACTTTTACTCTTTCAGGGTCTGCAGTACAATGTGGAGGTAATCAGCATGATCTACTTTACTCTTAGAGTACACCAGAATATCATTCATGAACACAATAACAAACAAATCCAGAAACTGCCAGAAGACTCTATTCATCAAATCCATAAATGCCATCGGGGTATTAGTCAACCAATAAGACATAACCAAGAACTCAAAATACCCATACTAGGTACAGAAGGCATTCCTAGGGATATCCATATCCCAAATATTTAACTACTGATACACGTACTGAAGATCAATCTTGGAGAACAATTTAGCACCCTACAACTGATAAAACAAATTATCTATCCTCGAAAGAGGGTTACTCAACTATCGGTAATCACTACACATCCGAAGTGGACCATTATATTTACGAATGAATAACACCGATGCACCCCATGGAGACACACTAGCAGATAAAACCCTTGTCTAAGAGATACTTTAATTGATCCGTAAGATCTTTCAACTCAGATGGAGCCATTCTATACGGAGGAATAGAGATTGAACTAGTTCCAAAACAAGATCAATCCCAAAATCAATCTTCGTATAAAAAGGAATACTAGAGAGGTCATCAGGGAAAACCTCATGGAATTCATTCACCACCAGGATGGAATGCAAAGAAAGACCTTCCGAGTTAGAATCTTTAACCCAGACCAGATTGTAGAGACACCCCTTGGAGATCAATCTTCGAGATTTAAGATATGATATAAATTTTCTCTTAGGAGCTAGGGAACCACCCTCCCATTTAATAACTAGCTCGTTAGGAAATTTGAAGACAACCTTACAGGTTCGACAGTCTAGAGAAACATAGCACAAGTGCAACTAATCCATCCCTAATATGACAATGAAATTAGCCATGTCTAATTCAAATAGATCAACTAAAGTCTCCTGACCACCTAAAGACACCACACAACCCCTATAGACTCTTTTAGCCACCACAGAGTCACCCACTAAGGTAGAAATTAAAATGGGTTTGAAATACACTCAGGACAGAAACCAAAATGCACAACCACAAATGGAGTCACATATGAGAGAGTGGACACCAGATCAAGTAAACAGTACACATCATAGGAAAAGAGTTTCAACATAGCATTAATGATATGAGGGGATGCCTCAAACTCTTGGTGGGTAGTGAGAGAATAGAGATGATTTCGACCAGTGTAAAAACTAGATGGTGCATCCTTTGGTGCCGGAACTAATAAAGAGGCATCAAGAACCTTGTTTGCCTAAAAAGAAACCTTACTAACAAGACAGTTTCTAATCATGTGCCCTGGCTGACCGTAGTTGAAGCACCTATCCTTTTCTTCAACACAGTAACCCTAATTCATTCGACCATAAAATCTTTATGAAGGATATAATAGAGCTGATTGGTCCTCACTAACCCAAGATTGGGCACCCTATGCCTTATAATTATCATTCTCTGAAAATGTCTATCATCAAATGAGTTTGGGCAGGGAGCAATAGCAGAGTGAGACCCAGAATTGCCTCACCTCTTTTTGGACCACTTTTCACCATCCCTGCCACTCTGCTATTGAACACCACCCTGATTAAAAAACCTAAACTTCTTATTCTACCTCTCCCCAATTTCAACCTACTTCTTCTTCTCTTCCTTGACCTATTATATATACACAAAAAACATGGAAATATCCATGTCTTTTTTCAATAAGGTAGTTTTACTCTCTAAAATCAAGTCTCAAGATAATCTAGAAGAAAAATTCCTCTTTCTATCCCTTATGCTAGACACTAGCTCTGGAACATATCGAGATAATTGCTGAAACTTCAAGGCATACTCCTTGACTGATATGTTTCCTTATTTTAGATTAACAAACTCTTCACCCTTTATTTCTCTCAACTCTTGAGAAAAGAAGTAGTCCAGAAAGGCACTAGAAAAATCATCCCATAGGGCTGACTCAAAAATGGAGTAACAAAAACACCATGCTAAGTTTGAGAATCTACCAACTATGCCAACATATGAATAGACTGACAAAACTCAGCGTTCGTCACGAAGCCTGAGGAGCTCAAAAAAGACTAGAGGGAACTGATGGAACTCCAAGAGGTCAATCAAGAATTACACCCCTAGACCGGGTCTATACCCCATAAGTAGGAAAGATCCTATCAATATTGTCCTTGGGTAGGACAGGGGAGTTTTTGTGAACTTGAAATCATTTGGGAGGAATGATCTAAAAAGAGAACAAATGGGTATTAGAGGAAATTTTAAGACTTTAGACTCTACAGCTTGAAAATAGAACACAAAAAAAGAGAAACATTCCTAAATACCTCGTAGCCTCTCCCTTCTGAGTGTAGACGCTACACACCCCTAAAATAAACTCTACTCGACAGAGCTTTGTTGGACACACAATTGACCATGAACCTAGGGTTTTAATACCAATTTAACGTGACCCAAATTGGGGCCTAGTCGTGTCGAGCATCTCAATCCAACCAGGTTCGAAGACCACCCCTAATACCCAACCATAACCACCTTGCATCCTATGTCAGATGAATTCAAACATATAATAAGATCAAATAATAATATTTCAAAGACATTTAGCAAAGCCTATATTCATAATCCAACAACCTCAATCAACTATCCAACCAGTGTCAACCTCAATGCTAATACCGATACAAAGGTTAACACCAATACCAATACTGCCCATGCCTATAGTAGTCTAACAAAGCCTCTAACCAGAATTACATAACATCTAGTTGGGACATGCCCCCGACCACAGCCAAAACCAAAATCCAAGAAAAAAAATAATGAAAAGAAGTCCATAGCATGAAATAGAGTCTTCTGGAGTATTGAAGCTCACTACTTCAATCTGATTCAAAGTTGTCCCTGAATCTGAGTCACTAAGCAGGAGGAATGGTAGTATGACTGATTCCTGTATCGTGTGGGGATACAATGATCGAAGATGATTAGCGGAGTGAATGTTAGCTTGTACTCAGGGATAAAGATAAAATAATGCCAATATTTAAAATCAAACCAAATAGCCATATGCAATCACACATATACATATAAATCATGTTGTGGTAGTGAATCGGGTTTAGCATGCATTTAAAACTTTAACCTGGGCTGAGTAGCTTGACCGTCCTAAAGCCACCCATGGGCTATATGGGTTCAGCTCCCACTTTTGAAAGAGCCCAGTGCGTGTTTGCCCCATGCCCGGAGAAAAAGAACCTAGATGACTAGTATATCTCCAAAAATATAAAGTGTGTCATCATGCACATGATCACCAAGACCACCTCACATCGGCAAATGTGAGTTTCCAGTGTCAATACCCCCAGGACCTTTACATTTCTCAGCTTTGTTACTCGACCCTTTTTAAGCACAATTAAAACCATTTACACATTCTAACCATTTACCAAGGAGACTTTTAATTAGGTAATAACCATTGGAATCATCATACTAAAATTAAAGCTTGAAACTCTATCCTTTATGTCATACCAAAGCCATTAAACCAAGTTGACTCTAAGTTTCCAATTAAACTAAAACCATGCCCACTAAGGCCTTTAAAATCTATTTAAAATCAAACAAACCAATTCATGTTCCATTACTATTCATGTAATGCAAAGATTTCAGGAGTAGTCAAACTATGTGACAAAATCATTCTCATTGGCATTTTAACAAACAAGTTAAGGGCACATAAGTTTCAAAACCATAACCAAGTAATTTGGGGCAACCATAATACCCTGAAATCTATTTACCATTTACATGCATCCGACAATGTCAAAATCATACTAAAAGCATGAGAGAAGACATAATTAAACCATGGGAACCATTAATCAACCATGAACATCTAAACAAACCCCCAACCATAACAATACCATGAAAATAATACATTAAAATACATTCTCTTTATAAAATAGCAATGAATGAGGAGTAACATACCTTAGACACTAAGGAAGATGAAGATAAACCACCCTTGAAAGCCTTAATTGATTATCTTGATGAGACCCTAGCCTTTTTCTTGAGAGAGTTTGAGAGAGATTTTATTGTTTGATTGAGAATAATAGGTTAATGAATCCCCAAAAAGTTTTTTATATTATGGTATCACAAAGGGGAAAATGTCCAAAATTCCCCCAACTTAAGACTATGAAATTACCACAGGTGGTTATGAGTTGACCCCTTGACTCGTGACCATAATTATGACTCGTACCATGGAGTCGTCCCCAAGATAGTGAGTTAGAAACCCATACACTGTCCACTATATGACACCCTAACCCCCACTCATGGCTAAACCATACGACAGGTATGGTCCAATCGTACCCAAGACAAAAACCAAAGAGGTTGGACATGGACAACATACAACTCAACCTTACCACTCGTACCCTATCCTCATAGCACTTAGTGAGCCATTCATACTCAAAGCCAAGTCAACTCACTAAGTTACTAATTTGAAAAAGGGACCGACCAAATGAACCATCACCACTCCTAATGATCCTCACTACCAAACTGTAACCATAATAGAAACTTAACCATCAATCACTAGACACCATACGGGTTGGGCCACTTGACCTGTACCTATACCATACGAATCATTTAGTAAGTCATTACAAGGACAGTGAGCTCAAAGATCAAGAAAATTTCATGGGTCAAAACCCTGTGTATTTTAACCTAGGTGATTTAATTTCCTAGTTTCGAGATTTTTTAACCATTTTTGAGACTTGGAGCTTGAGGTTCAAGTTTTTGAGCATTTTCTATCATTTTTAAGCTTAGGTAAGATCCAAATCCCTATTTCAATGATTTTCTTTGGTTTTTATCATGCTAACCTTCTTTTAATGCGAAATTAAAGGTGAAATTTAGTGATTTTGGTTCGAAAGGCTCAAATCATCATTTATTCAATTCAAACATCAATTTAACTCTATTTTCACATGGGTTTTTTCCTGTGAGTTCCTTTATTCTTGAAAATATATTTTAAGACAAAAATTTTGAATTTTTCCTTCTTTTTCAAAAGTCTATTTTAGGGATCCATTTTAACCTCGATTTGGAAATGGGAAATATGAGTATCTTTGGATTTCTTTTGATGTATAGATTTTATATTTGTATGTTTTAGTTGATTCTAAGTATGTTCGTGAGGGGAAATCTTCAAATTAAAGGCTTTTAGCATCGGTGTTTGGCATTTAAGGTAGATTATGACTTAACTTTCTTCATACTGGGTTGGTGTAAAACCTCATAAAATTTCAATGATTATATTTTTGACTCTCTTGCATGAGTAATGTTGATGTTTGACTTGAATTATATTTAGGGACATTAAAAGGGTATTTTGAAAAAGTTTTGAAATTTCGAAAAGGGTTTGGGGCTATTTTGAAACTCCAAGGCAGTGTGCCTCTATGATAGTGACATGCGATAGAGATTAACCTCCACGATAAGGGTGTGGCATAGAGGCTAACCTCTGCGATAAGGGCATGCCACACTGCTATGTTGAATTCATCCAGTTTTTGCTTTTTTTTCTTGGGGTGAGGGACTTTTGTCTTTTTACTTCTTACACGACTTTTAAACATAAAATAACCCCTTTCTCCTTAGTTTTCAAAGATCAAAACCATTCTCTTTCTTCTTTAACTTAAACCCCAATAAAGCTGAATAGTTTTACAAGAAATTCACTATCCAAGCTTTAAATTTTGAATTCTCTTTGAATAGTTCTATATTTTAGGCATGTTGCTCATCCCTAACTTGTATTTTTACAATATGGCATCTATTTAATCAATATTTATGTGTTTTAATTGATGATTTTAAAATTGTGTTGAGGGGTTTTGATGGTTATTGCTTGAATTACTTGTCCCAATTTTAAAAGGAGTATTTACGATTTAATAGATGGTTTTGGGACTGAATTGATGTATTATTTTAATAGTTGGAATGGGATACATGGGTTTCTCCAAATTTATGGAATTTTGGTGTGATAATTGCATTAACCTAAATCCACTTTGTATACTTGATTTTGAATATGGATAATTGCATAGTTTGACTTATATTTTGATCCCATTGCATTACATTAAAGGATAAATGAATGAATATGATTTTGGATGGCCTTAGTGGCCTTGGTTTTGGATTTTTAATAAAACTTGGGAGTCAAATGATTACATTGATTGGTTTAGTATAATTGAATTATCTTGCAAGCATATTGGTATGATGATACCAAGTTAGTAAATACCTTAATACATGACTCTTGGGTTAATGGTTGGTTTATGTGCAAAGCATTTTAATTTGGTACTAAAGAGAATTTTATAGCTCACCGTAAAGGTGTAGGTCCCGGGGAGATCAATGCTGAAAACAACGTTTACCGGTGTTGGGGATTCATATGATCGTGTGCTTGGTGAACATATTATATATATTTTAGGAGGGCTATAGCCTTGGTGTTTTAGCCTTCTCTTAGTTTTTCCTCGGTTCGTATGGCTAACACGTACTGGGTACTTCCAACAGGGGGAGCTGGACCCATATAACCCATGGGTGCCTTTAGGGCGGATCGAGCTACATAGTTTAGGTTGATACTTTAAATTCTCATGTTCATAGACTTTTCCCTACAATAACATATGGTTTATGACTGGACTTTTTTAATTGCATCATTTTATCCTTATCTCTTGAGTTACATGTGAGTACTCGCCCCACTGACCGTCCCTGGATGCTGCATCATTTCATGGTTTCGGGTCCAAGGGATTTTCTATTTCTCTTTTGCAGTGTTAGGTGGTTGAGTACTTCTATGGATTAATTGTGAAGTAGTGAGCCTCTTCTGTCGGAAGGTCCGATCATTTCATAGTTTTTTATCTTTGCTCTTAGTACTTTTAGATCCTTTTTGGTCATAGTCGGGGGGCATGTCCCGACTTAGTTGGTATTCTAATTTTAGAGGCTTTTGTGGATAAGTGTTGGATTGATCATTGCTATTTTAGTTGACTTTCGTTGTTCATATTTATGTGCTTTTAAGGTAAGGTTAAGGTGGTGGTCTTCGACCCATGGTGGGCTTGAGATTGCAATTACGACTAGGCCCCGATTTGGGTCATGACAGTTAGGGAGTTAATAATAATTTAAAAGCATGCTATGGGTATGGGGTTGTATCATGGAAAATGTGCTTAGGTGATTTATATGCCAGTGTGAAGACAAATAATATTTGGTGATTTTGAGACATTATGTGTTATGTGTGATCGTGTGGGGTCTTATACGATATTGTTGGTCTAATATATATATATATATATATATATATGTATATATATGTGTGTGCGTGTTTGGTTACACTTTTTTTTGTAGGAAAAATCCTAGATTTTGGAGAATTATGTGGTATCAATGACACTTTCTTGGATGCTTCACTTAATGGTTTCTTGATTACATTGGATCATGGATGATTGGTTGATTTTGAGTAGATTTTTAGCTCACATGATTGGTATATTGGTTGGTTATTGGATTCTCATTTTGGTTGATTGTAAGCATTACATCCTCACATCATATTCATCCATAAAACATTGGTACCACCATAGAAATACTGGAAGTACTGAATTTTTTTGACAGAAAATGTGACATCTTTAATGACCCTCTACTGATGTATGTGTCGGAGAAAAGATATGGATATCGGTTGTACATGGGTTAACGAACCTTCTATGGGTCCTACCTTAGAAGCATAGCTCATTAGGTGTATACGGAGGTTATATGATGACCTCATGCATTACATCATCATCATCATTATCTTTATTGCATTTCATATGTTGTTCTTATTATGTGATTGTATCTCTATTCTTGACTTAATATCTGCCTATCTGTCCTATCTTCTTATACCTGTACTTGGTGTATGTGAATATTTGTTATTCTTTCCCTACCTATATTTGTAATATGTGTATATAGTAAAACTGTTAGTGGAGATGGTGTGGGCTACCATTTGAAATATTTTCTAACTGCGGGTGACGTACCCATAGTTTGTGTTTATATACTTATTTTCTACTTTACTAAATTGGCCTATGATACCTACTGAGCACAAGTGGATCATACTCATCCCTACAATGCCCTTTTGGTGTAGATCTGGGTATGAGCGTGCTGTACAAATAGCTGATTCAGGTGGCATTTGGAGTCCTCGAGGTAGTGGTTGAATTATGCATCCAGAGTTGGTAACTATATCTTCTTATTTTGTACTATTCTTAATTGTATTCAGAGACAGAGTTATTCTTTTTGAGTTATCCTATGTATGTTTTGACTACGAGTTGTATTAGTTGGTTCTTACACTGTGACATCAGGTTTTGGAATTTGGTTTGGTTTCATGACTATATTTTTTCTTTTACTATATATTGTGCTTTGGCTCTGTTCTAGGGATCCTTCCTTGGGTTGTGGTATTGATTTTTCTTCTTATGTCAGTTTGGGTGATAGGCTTACTTGTTAAGGCTTACCGCGACAAGTGTCATCATGATCCTTGATTTTTAGGTCTTGACAAAACATTCCTTACCGATTGATTTCTTTAAATAATCTTTCTATAGTTAATTTCAAACGAGCATAGATCCTAGACTTTTAAAGTATTTTTTATCTCAAGACCCACAAAATGAAAGATATTTGAGACCTCTTTCTAACACATCTAGTTTTGCCTTAATTCAATTTTGGAGCTAATGATTATGACCATTTTAATAAAGCATTGTCTAATAGTAAGATAGTACGATTGTAACCATTACCATGGTTGGATTGTATGCCCATAAAATGGTCTCATCTACATTAAAAGTTTTAGAAATCCAAAATTTAACAAGTATACCTTCCTACTATGAAAGGGTACTATGATCTTGGTTATAAACCACGATCTTGATTCCTAAAGTGATCCGGCTTGGACTACCAACCTACAAATCAAGATACGATCGTAGGTGGGTCCCATGATTATATTAAAGCTCATACAATCAAGTATCCAGTGCATCTACCCAACCACAAACACCATTCATCATTGTAGGTAGGTCCCATGATCGTGGGATCGGTCGTACGTCCTACCTTGAATCTTTTTTAGTTATGTTTTATAAGGGGCATTCTAGTTTTTTTTTTTTACTTTTTAAACCCCTAAACTATATTGTTTAAGATAACCCAAACCTGATTATTAAAGTTAATAATACCATAAGTCCCTCATTACTTAGAAAATAATCAATACTAATCAAAAGTAAGAGAAAAGAGGTGATTTTTCTTCTTTAGGGTACTCTAGGGTTCATCTTCTTCAAGATCCAAGTTTAGAGAATTCTATAGGATTCTTATCTCCAGGTATGTAGGATTTTATCAATGGGTTCCTTTCACCCATTGAGTCCTAAAAGTAACTCAAATCCCCAAGTGTAATTCACCCTTCAAGCTTAGTGTTTTCATGAAAAGAATAAATTTCAATATATTTCAGTTTTTTACTATGAATAAACCATGAATATATATTTTCCTACAAATTTCATTATCATCTCATCCTCGTGACTTTGAACCATCATTATATTAATAATTTTTTATTTTGAGCTTGACTTATGCAATTTCTTAATACATTCAATTTATAATCAAACTGTCATTAATAGTTGTATTCTTCCAAGATGGCGGGTTATAAATACCTAATGACCTAGGATATCAAGCATTTATGGTGTATACTTAGACATTCAGTTTTCATGATTTAGAATGCTTTCAGATAAAACACTTATACTTCAGTTTAAAAATATCATTATTATTGAGCATTTCAGTATATCAGTTTACTTTTAGTTAGGAGTAGTACTTAGCACTGAGAGGACAAGGGTTCAGATATCTCTAGTCCCAAATTATGTGCCATCGTTGGTAAAATAAGGTCCTCGCCAGTTGAGCGTGTCTTCCTTGGCCTTAATGGACTCATGAGTGAATTCACGTCAATCATGATTCGTACCTTTGGTAAGGTATAGAACACCCCCCAACTTGAGTTACAGGATAGATTTTATGTTGCTAACATGGTTTATGTCAGGTACATAGACCTCCCACGGTTCAATCTCAGACCTCCAATGACCTTGTGTTCATTTACTTTAGTTATTACATTATTCCACATTTATTACTTGGTCATTTCATAAATTTATAGATTTTAATCCATGTTCAGCTTATCATGTAAATTTCAACATGTTCTGCTTACATAGTGTAGTGAATATCTTATATGCTCAATACATTCAAAGTACTAATTATATTCTGTTTTTGCACATATTTTCTTATAATATAAGTTTAGGTGTTCAACATCCCAATTATGGCCAGCTTAATTCAATAGTCATTACAATAATAGAGGTTGGTGAGTCCTCATCATTCGAGGAACATTTATAAACATTTTCTTTCAATTTTCTTTTAATTTCAAACAGTTAGAGTTAGTTGGGGCTTGTCCCAACAACTCATCTTAGTATAGGCTTTCAGTCAATCAGCTATATTTTTAGCAAGATAGTTTTGTATACTTTATGTGTTTTGATATTTCATAATGATTTTATTTTAGTATGGTTATATCTTTTATCTTAGCTTTCACTCAGTATTTATCAGTTTACTTTAATATTCTTAGTGTAATGCCAGATCATGGGTTATCTTGGGGTCACTTATGACTCTAAGAATCGTGTTTTGACTAGAGGGTAGTCTCGAATCGTGATATAGAAACTTTGATAGCTTTCCAGTTTTTGCAATTTCATAACATGCTCCCAGATTTCAACCTTACAAACTAACCAATTTGCGTCAAACTCTATATCCAGAGTTTTACTAATTCAAACTCCTCCAAAAGTTTCTATGAACTCCCTAACCTCTTAACTAATACATCATGATCTTGATCATTGAATCACCACCCTATTAATTACCGAATTTACCTGGACCACATCATACCTGAAATTCATCCAAGACTAGCCTAACCTGCAATTTTCAGCACTTCATCTGGAATGAAACTTAATCCAAACTTTTGCATGATAAGCTACACTGTAACGACGGAAAATATCATTACTTAAACTAACAATCATAAACAATATTAGATTTTTCAACAAACTTATAAAAAATAACTTATTGCTTTATCTAAATTATATGCATTTGCTTTCAGGTTTAATGTTTTCTATAAAAGTAATGTTTATATATTCCAACTGTGTCTTTTTGTTATTTCTTATTAGACCAGTGGCATATAGCTCGTGCTGATATGGGCCCAATATTTAGATTTTTTTATTTTAATTTATGTGACATATTTTCTAAAATATTTTTAGAAACAATTTGTTTCTGCAATTTTCATTTTATTTTTAATTAAATGTTTTATGATCACACAAAATCTAAGGTTTATTTGTACCATAAATTTTAAACTATCATTTCATTTTTTCTACTCCATGCTTAATCAAATGGTGTCACATAAATTGAAATAAAAACATAGTAAAAATTTAAAATTTAATTCTCATGTTTACGTATTTTATGCTTCATGTATTTTTACCTAACAAAAATTAAAATTTTGATCATTTAGATCTTAACTCGTAACTATGCATTTAATTTTTTGTTTGAATCTAATCATTTAGATCTCAATAAGTGTACTTATCACGACTCGATTTATGAGTCATGATGACACCTTCTCTATCCCGTTAGTAGGTAAGTCAAATCATAATTCGGAGCTAAACACAAAGAGTTAACTAGGTGGGAAATTCCCAACATAGGCGAAAATCAACAACACAACTTATAAATAACAAGATCTTTAAAATAGATAAAGATAGTCAACATAGATACCATCCCACGACCTGGTATAGCCAATACAAGAGCATTTAGTAATAATAATATAATTCAGTATCTAGAATAGTCAATAATATCTGTCTCAAAACAAAAGACTGAACATAAAAAGATAGAAGGAAATAGGTGACTCCAACTCCAAGAGCTTACCTATCTACGGATATCAGCACAGCACAAACGTTGATCAACAGCAATAACTAGTACTCAAATCTGCACTAAAAAGGTACAGAAGTGTAGTATGAGTACAAAAACCATGAGTAATTGGTAGGCATCATCGACCAACTAAGTTGAATCATGATATAAATATGATAAAATGTTAGATAACATAACTAAGTCAAAGTATATACAAACCTAAAGTAAATCCAACATTGTTGTGCTTAAACAAGTAAATAAACCAGAATAATGGAATAACTTAACATAAAGCATCAACACCAACAATCATAACTACAAAATTGGCTCTCATACGCTAATTAGTGCGGAAAAGTAAATAACCCATCGCGGGCCTCTATAAGCCTGGAAGGTACAAACAAGATAGAATAACCCAACACCGTCATTTATCTTCTCTCAAAATAAAATTGGAATTCATCTAAGTCGTGTCACACTATAACCGTCAAGTATCCATATTCATCATTTGTAAATAAGTCAACACTTAACAACTATCTCTCATGTAGAAACTAATCCTCATGTATCAATAAACCATCCATTGTTAACTAAACATCACTTATTAACTAATCTTCATATAGTTGTTATTCATCACTTATCAACTAGTCATTATTTACCATCTAAACAATATTTTTCAACTAGCCACTATTTATCAACTAACCAATATTTATAAACTAATCATTATATCACTAATCTATTCATATCATACTACATTATAACCTTTTCCTCATTTTTAACTTAACAAGATTGTCAAACTCACACCCCAATGTCATCACATCATAATAAGTATATCATCATAGTATAGCATGTATACCCAAACTCGAACCGACATGGATATTCAACAATATCCTCATAACTATCATCATAATCATCTTCTGATCTTGCCAGATATATACATATCATCATAATTATCCTTCGGCCTTGTCGGATATATATATCATCATAATCATCCTACGGCCTTACCCAGAATATGTATGATCATAATCATTCTCCAGCCTTATCGGGCAAATATATCATCATAATTATCCTCCTACGGCCCTGCCGGGCATATGTATCATCATAATCATCCTCCAACCATGACGGGTATATATATCATCATAATCATCCTCTGGCCTTGTCGGGCATATGTTCATCATCAATATGGACAATAGCACAATCAATAGAGTACTTAATATCATAACCACGAATATAATATATTAACATGATCAACAATCATATTCAAAATTGTGAGGTCTAGCGTAACCAAAGGCATGATTGCCAATATAGTAAATAAGCGCGATCTTTGGCATAATCAAAAGCAGAATCACTAATATAATCAATAAACATGCTCTTTAGCATAATCCATAATGTATTTGCCACTATGGTCATTTAACATGACCTCTAACATAATTAATATTGACTATCAAGAATAGGCAATAACTTATCCATAGCCTAATTAATAGCTTATCATTAGCTTGGTCAATATATAATCCATGGTATAATCTACAGTTTATTCATAACATAATCAATGGCTTAACTATCAATATAGTCACTAAGCATGGCCTCTAGCATGAACAAAACTGTAAATGCTAATGTATCAATGAGCATGATCACTACCGTAGTTTATAAGTCATTTGTTGGCTTAATTAATAGTATAATTTATGGCTTAGCCAATATGATAATCAAGGGTTTATTCAATATCGTATTCGGTATCCTAAACAATATCCAAAATAGTAGCATATTCAAAAGCTCATCAATAACATAAGTTTAATAAATAACTCATTCATAGCATACTCGTTAAGCATTACCTTCAATGTCATCCATCATAACCAACAATACCAGGGCGTCTAAATATCACAAAAATAACCATCTACCTAGATGTACACAAGCGTGTCAAAGGGTCTTCAATAACTAGCACAAGTCTTGGCCTAAGGTGGGTCTAGGAGCCCACTTCTAATTTCTCAAAATTACTTACCAAGCAATGTATACGCCGGACTAGGCTAAGCTATCTAAATCCAATATTAGATGTTGGAAAAGCCACAACTAGCCCTAGGATAGAAATTTCTCCTAATATTGAGTAACTAAGTCAATTTCACAACTAAGTCAATTTCACCTAAAATAAGACAATTTGGGTAGATTTTATCCTAAACTCCAGTAATCAAGGAAATCTTCTCATTAGTTTAGTAACTAAAGCATTTTCGACCTAAACATAAGCCACCAAGGTCAACTTCACCTAAGGTAGGAATAACTAGGCTAATTATGCCCAAAATATTATCCAAAATAGCTTAATGATCCAACTAACCCCATGTATTTCAATTTATCACACCAACACCTAAAACCCATCCCAAATCTAACACAATATCGTAAATATACTATGAATTAGCTTAATCTAACAAGGGATAAAACCTAACCTACCAAGACGCCAAAGAAAGCTCACAAGATCTGCTAAATTACCACTTTTCCCTTTCGGGAAGCTTCTGCAAGATACAAATCTATCAATATCACATTCTACTCATCAATATGAGAATAATGATACTCATATTGCACCATTGTGCTTTGGATCCAATAATCACATCAAAATCTCTTATGGGTCCTATTTACGAAAAATCACATTTTCAAAACCAACCCAATGTTCCCACATGCTCAAAGAATCATTACCCTAAAATGGTGGTAATGATTAGGGATAAATATTACCACAAATTGGAAGATAATCGCGTAAACACGCATTAGCCAAGATCCCAAATCACCCATAAGCTTTAATTTTAAGCTATTTCACCATTTAGAGTTTTAGCTTTCAAGAAAATGGATGAAGAATGGGAAAGATTGTGTAAAAGGGGTCTATTGATACCCATACCAGGTGCTCGGGTCGTGCTATTGCGACCCGATGTTTGCTATCGCGATACATGGCATCAAACACAAGAGTTGCGATTGTAGCATTTGCCCTTTGCAATCGCCACAATGGTGGACTGTGCAAGGAGTCGCGTTCACAACTTTAATGACCCTTCTGGTTATTTAAAACCAAATAGATGTGGGCTAACCTCCCAGCACTGAAGGAAATCCCAATGGGAAAGAAGTGAGTTGACTTGGTCAATAATCCACAATGACCCTAATACCATCCTAACCATGGTAAGTACAAGGCAAACCACTAACAAAATCTATGGTAATATGCTCTCATATTCACTCGCGAATAGGCAATCTCTGAGTTAATCCACCTGGTCACTGATGGTCGACCTTTATTTATGATGACATAGGTAACAAGCTAGAAAATCTACCATATCTCTCTTTATGCCACTCCATCAATAATCCAGTCTCAAATCTCTATACATCTTAGTTGTGCCTGGATGAATAGAATATCTAGAGTTGTGAACCTCATGCTGAATCAACTGGATCAAGTCATCGATCATCAGAACACAAATACGGCTGTTAAATCTCAAAATGCCCTCAGAATATAGGGTGATCTGCTTGGACTCACCTCTCACCACCTGATCACAGAGGAAGCGAAGCTTACTATCCTCAAACTGACGATCTTGAATCTTCTCAAAAAGCAAAAACCTTACCTCAATACTAGCAAGAATCCTCCGAGGGTCTGAAATATCAAGGCAAGCCATCAAGTTGGCTAAGGACTAAATATCCCGTGCCAATGGCCTCTGAGAAACCAAAATACAAGGCAAGCTACCCATACTCACTGTCTTCCCGCTCAAGGTATCTGCTACCACATTCGCCTTACCTGAATGATATAAGATAGAGATATCATAGTCCTTAAGAAACTTCATCCATCTACGTTGTCTAGCATTAAGCTCTTTTTGGGTCATAAGATGATGAAGATTGTGGTGATCAGTGAAAATCTCACAATGCACGCCATAAAGATAATGAATCCAAATCTTAAGCCCGAAAACTATTACCGCCAACTTAAAATCATGAGTAGGGTAGTTGTTCTCGTAAACCTTTATCTGTCTCAAAGAATAAGAAATAACACAACCCTGCTGCATATAAACATAGCCTAGACCAACAACAGAAGCATGACAATACGTGGTGAATCCCTCACCCTCAAAAAGAAGAGCTAGTATAGGAGTTGAAGTAAGGAAATCCTTAAGCTTTCCAAAGTTTGACTCACACTCCTCGGACCATCGAAAAGGAACCTCCTTCCAAGTCAATCTGGTCATAGGTGCTGAAGTAGTAGTTAAAGCCTCGACAAATCGTCTATAATAACTGACTAAACCAATAAAACTATGAACCTTAGTCAGAGATATTAGTCTAGCCCAATCATGAATCACCTCAATCTTAGTTGGGTCTACCATAGTACCGTCCTAAGACACCATATGTCCAAGGAATGTCACTGACTCAAGCCAAAACTCACACTTAGAGAATTTGGCAAAAAGCACATGATCTCTCAAAGTCTAGAGTATAATCCTTAAATATTGTGGGTGCTCCTCTCTACTCCTCGAATACACAAGGATGTCATCGATGAATATAATCACAAGGGAATCCAAATAAGGTCTGAATACTCAGTTCATCAAATCCATAAACGTGGTTTGGGAATTAGTCAACGCAAAGACATCACAAGGAACTCATAATGACCATAATGGGTTCTAAAAGCCGTCTTCGGTATATCCTTAGCCTGAATCCTCAACTGATTGCAACCAAATGTCAAATCAATCTTAGAAAACACTCTTGCTCCCTAAAGTTGGTCAAAGAGGTCATCAATGTGAGGCATAGGATAACGGTTCTTCACTGTCACCTTATTAAGCTGTCTATAATCAATACACATACACGTGGAGCCATCCTTCTTCTTCATAAATAACATGGGGGCTCCCCAAGGAGACACACTCGGTCAAATAAAACCCCTACCAAGAAGATCGTAAAGCTCGGTAGGAGCCATATGGTAAGGTTCCATAGAAATAGGTCGGGTGTCAAGATTAAGATCAATAGCAAACTGAATCTCATGGGTTGGGGAAATACTAGGCAGGTCGGTAGGGAACATATTAGAAAACTCAAAAACTACAGGAACAGAGTCAAGCGACGGAATCTTCACACTAGTATCACAAATACAAGAGAGATAGGACTCGCAACACCTCGAAATAAGCCTTTAAGAATGAACATAAGAAATAATCCCCATCGGGTCATGGCTAACTTCTTCCTACCATATGACTGGGGTATACCGGGCATGGCTAAGGTAATGGTCTTAGCAAAATAATCCATGACCGCATTATGGTGGGATAACCAGTCCATGCCCAGAATTATATCAAAATCTACCATATAGATCAACATGAGTATCAACATCTCTAATAGTTATAACACATGATCCGAACACCCGATCCACTACTAAAAAATCACCCATGAGAGTAGATACACGCAAGGGCACATATAATAAATCCCAAGATAACTCTAACTGTAAAGTATAATAAGTAGATACATAAGAATAAGTGGATCCCAAATCAAATAAAGCAAGGGCTGATTGACGACACATAAGAATCATACCTGTAATAACTTCATTCAAATACTCAACCTTGGTTTTAGTAGGTACTGCATACAGCTAACCATGCCCACCATCTGGTTAGGATCCTGACCGACCTTTTGTTCTGCCTGCTTGAGAACCTCCTCGAGTACCCTAAAAACAACCCCTACAACACTGAGAACTACCCTTAGTTGAGGGATAAATTGCTTTAAAAAGGGGAACACTCTGAGATAAAGCAACAATATCCCCACAGCTAGGGGAATCTCATGAATAGTGACTATGAGCTCCACAACTATAACATGTCACCTGAGCTGAATTAGAACCAATAGATTCGGCTGACCCAAAATAACCTCTACATCTAGAATAACTAGAAGATCAACCTCTCAAAGACTGACCAGGATGATCGCTAGAACTAGACTAACCTCTGTCAGTAATCTAAAGCACTGCTAAAACTGGTCGACTAGGATAACTCTGAGGTTGATAGGATGAACGCGGAGGATATCAACTACGATAATGGATACCTCTAAATCAAGAACTACTATGACTCCCACTGAAACTTCCCTGATGTCTAGGCCTTTTATCGCTGCACCCACGGACCTCACGGTGTATCTCCTTTAAAAGTTGAGCATGATCAAGGACTTTAACAAATGACCTACCCACAACAACCAAACTCTGAATAGACATACAAAGGGGAAGTCTTAACCCTCTAACAAAGAAATTCAACCCTCTAATAAAGAAATGAACTCTCTCATACTCAGTATCTAAAATAGAAGTCACATGCCTAGCCAACTTATGAAAATGAACCTCATACTCCGCAACAGTCATGGAGCCCCTCTCCAATTTGGAGAATTAATATCTCAAATGATCTCTAAGGCTGTGAGGCATATACTTCTCCAAAAATACCTCAAAAAACTGAGCCCATGTCAAAGAAGAAGAGGCAGCTGGTCTAGAGTCCATATAACCTCTCTACCAATGTCGAGCAACTAAGTTTAACTGAAAAGTGATGTAATCTACACCACGAATCTAACTTAGGCAAATTACAGAGCCTATCCTCACAAGCAATCATAAAGTCATATGTATCCTTGCCCTAAACACCAAAAAACCTAGGCGAAGCAAATATCAAGATTCTACCCAACATCTTTTGCTCCACGATAGACATAACAGGCTGTGCAACCGCTGGATGAGCAACTACTGGCTAAGTAACCAGTGGTATCAGAGGAATCTCAACTCTGAGAGCCACAACTATAGACTGCGCCTCTGCCTCCATACTACTTTGATTCATAGACTGAGCAGCATCTGATGGTGCACCACCAACTAACCCTAAAACCTAAACTAAAGCATCCCTGAGCACTGAAGAAGAAATAAACCCTGGTAGATCTTGGGTTGGTCCCTGGCCCACCACTGGTTGAGGCGGAAGAACCTCTAGCTCAGGAGTGAGAATAGAGTATGGTGGAGGACCTCTATCCTGTCCCCTAGTTAGGGACACATCTCCTGGTTGTCCACGAATAAAAGAAAGATTCCTAAGATTGGTATCGAGAACCTCATCGCGTGTAGCAGTAGCACGTGTCCTAGCTATCTATGAAAAAGTAGACTAAAGGAATATTCTACAAACTAACTCAGACTCTTAGGAAGAAATGAGTGAAAGAAGCCAAGAACTCCTAAGAATATCGCATAGCCTCTCAAAGATAGGAAACAGAAGCCATCATTTTGATCCGCAGGACTCTACTAGACATTTGCTCTTGTACGAACAATATTAGTGTAGCCTAGGCTCTGATACTAATTTTTCATGACCCGATTTATGAGTCGTGATGGCACCTATTCTATCCCACCAGTAGGTAAGTCAAACCATAAATCAGAGCTAAAAACAATGGGTTAACTAGATGAAAAATGCCCAACATAGGCAAAAATCAACTACGCAACTGATAAATAACAAGGTCCTTAAAATAGATAAAGATAGTCAACATAAATACCATCCTAAGACCTGGTAGAGCCAGTAAAAGAGTATCTAGTAATAATAATACAACTTAAGTATCTAGAATAGTTAATAATATCTGTTTCAAAACAAAATACTGAACATAGAAAGATAGAAGGAAATAGGTGACTCTGACTCCAAGAGCTCACCCTATCTCCAAGTATTAACATAGTACGAACGTCAATCATCGACAGTAATTAGTAATCATATCTGTACTAAAAAGATACAAAAGTATAGTATGAGTACTAAAACCACGAGTACTCAGTAGGAATCATTGGCTGACTGAGCTAAATCATGATATAACTATGATAAAATGCAAGATAACACAACTAAGTCAAGGTATAGACAAACCTGAAGTAAATCCAATATCGTTGTGCATAAACAAGTAAATAAACCATAATAATGGCATAACGTAACATAAAGCATCACTACCAATAACCATAAGTATAAAATTGGCTTCTATAAGTCAATTAGTGCAGAAAAGTAAATAACCCATCACAAGTCCCCATAAGCTTGGAAGGTACAAATAAGATAGAATAAACCACCACCGTCATTTATCATCTCTCATAATATAATTGGAATTCATCCAAGTCATGACACACTATAACCATCGAGTGTCCATATTCATCATTTGTAAATAAGTCAACACTTATCAACTATCCCTCATGCAACAACTAATTCTCATGTATCAATAAATAATTCTTTGTCAAATAAATATCATTTATTAACTAATCTTCATGTAGCGGATAATCATCACTTACTAACTAGTCATTATTTACAAACTAACCAATATTTGTCAACTAGCCACTATTTATCAACTAACCAATATTTATCAGCTAATCATTATATCACTAAAGTCTATTCATATCATACTACATTGTAACTATTTTCTCATTTTCAACTTAGGTAGATTGTCAATCTCACACCCCAATGTCATCATATCATAATAAGTATATCATCATAGTACAATACATATAGTCGAACTCGAACCGGTATGGATATTTGACAATATTCTCATAAATATCATCATAATCATCTTCTGATCTTGCTGAGTATATATATCATCATAATCATCCTCTAGCCTTATTCGGTATATATATCATCATAATCATCCTCCGGCCTTACCCAGAATATGTATGATCATAATCATTCTCCAGCCTTATCGGGCAAATATATCATCATAATTATCCTCCTGCCTTATCGGGCATCATCATCAATATGGCCAATAGCGTAATCAATAGAGTACTTAATAACATAACCATGAATAAAATATATTAATATGATTAATAATCATAATCAAAATCGTGAGTTCTAGCATAACCAATAACATGATTGTCAATATAGTAAATAAACACGATCTTTGGCATAATCAATTGCATAATCACTAATATAATCAATAAGCATGCTTTTTAGGATAATTCATAACGTATTCGCCAATATAGTCATTTAACATGACCTCTACCATAATCAACACGTACTATCAAGCATAGGCAATAATTTATCCATATCCTAATTAATGACTTATCATTAGCATAATAGATAACTTATCATTGGCTTGGTCAATATCTAATTCATGACATAATCTATAGTTTATACATAGCATAATCAATGGCTTAATACCAATATAGTCACTAAGCATGGCCTTTAGCGTGAACAAAAACATAAATGCTAATTTATCAATGAACAAGATCACTAGCATAGTTAATAGCTCATTAGTTGGCTCAATCAGTAACATAATTTATGGCCTAGCCAATATAATAATCAAGGATCATTCAGTAGTATATTCGGTAGCAAAAATAATATCCAAAACAATAGCATATTCAAAAGCTCATCAATAACATAAGTTTAATCAATAACTCATTCATAACATACTTGTTAAGCATTGACTTCAACGTCATCCATCATAACCAATAATACTAATGTGTCTAAATATCACTAAAATAACCATCTCCCTAGATATACACAAGCGTATCAAAGTATATTCAATAACTATCACAAGTCTTGGCCTAAGATGGATTGAAAAGCCCACTTCTAAATCCACGAAATCATTTACCAAGAAATGTCTACCCCAAACTAGGCTAAGGTATCTAAATCCACTATTAGATGTTAAATAAGCCACAACTAGCCCTAGGATAGCAATTCCTTCTAATATAGAGCAACTAAGTCAATTTCACCTAAAGTAAGACAAGTTGGGTAGATTTCGTCCTAAACTCGAGTGACCAAGGAAATCTTCTCTTTAGTTTAGTAACTAAAGCATTTTTTACCTAAGCATAAGCCTACAAGGTCAACTTTACCTAAGGTAGGAATAACTAGGCTAATTATGCCCTAAACAGTATCTAAAATAGACTAAATGATCTAACTAATTTCAAGTATTTTAATTTATCACACCAACACGTAAAACTCATCCCATATCTAACACAAAATCATAAGCATATTATGAATTAGTTCAATATAACAAGAGGTAAAACCTAGCCTACTTGGATACCGAAGAAAGCTCACAAGATCTGTTAAATCACCATTTTTTCCTTTTGAGAAGTTTCTGTAAGATATCAAGCTATCAAAATTACGTTTTACTCATCAATACAAAAATAATGATACCCATATTTCACCATTATTCTTCGGATCCAAAAATCACATCAAAACCTCATGTGGTTCCTATTTATGCAAGATCATATTTCTGAAACCAACCCATGTTCTCATATGCTCAAGGAATCATTATCCTAAAAAATAAATGAATTCCGAGCTAACTTGGAGCTAAAATTAAGTCCTCAAAGTTTTGGAATTTTTGAACAAGAAATAAAAATCATTACCATGAAAAGGTTGAATTCTTATCATAAATCAAAAGATAATAGCGTAAACAAGCGTTAGCAAAGCTCCTAAATCACCCACAAGTTGCAATTTTAAGCTATCTCACTATTTAGGATTTTAGCTTTTGAGAAAATGAATGAAGAATGGAAAAAATCATGCAAAAATGATCTATTTATACCCATACCAAGTGCTCAGGTCTCGCTATCCGACCCGATGTTTGCTATCGCGATACAAGGCATCAGAAGCAAGACTCGCGATTGTGGTATTTGCCTTTCACAATCATGGCACTGGTAGACAGTGTAAGGACTCGCGTTTGCAACTTAAAGTATCACGATCACAACACTTGTTTCCCTGGTCAAGGTATCACAATCATAGCCAAAGCCATCGGGATCGCGATGGAACATCAGATACAACTGAGACTTAGAAATTTTTCAAGTCTCCGCCAAGCCCTCGAGATTCATTCGGAATCTCATATATGCAATGAACTATGTAACCATACCAAATTTGACGCGTTGGATCAATGGAGTAGTCAAAATTTCTATCCGAGGTCTTTTCATAAAAATATAGGTCCCACACTCAATTTTCATTTTCTTAACTTTCCAACCAATAGGACGAAATGAGCCTCAGTGTCTTGGGACCTGAACCAAAGGTCCACTAGCCTAAAATCAATATTTCAGAGCTGTTGAAATAGCCATAATTTGCATTCGAGGATGTTTGACTAAAGTTTTTTCCCGGTGGCCATTTGAAACCAACGAAGACTTCAAAATAAAGAATTGACTCTAAAAACCAAACGACCTGTCCAGTAATCGAACTATCAGTTCTAGCAATCCATAGATGACTTGAAGCAGCTATAGAGAAGCTCTAGTAGTGAAAATAAGCTGAAATATGAAAAATGACCTAAAGGGTCATTACAATACTACTCCCATATTCTTTTTTGACACAAATATTACTATTGTTAAGTACTTCATCCAACCATTTTTAATTTATCATTTTGTATCTATTTTATCCCTGTTATTAAATATTATATATCGCTTAATATTTAAATTACTTATAATAACTAAATAAAAGTGATATAGTAAAATTACTATAAAAGTTCTTGTAAAAAAATTAAAAGTGTGATCCATATAAGTCGTGAAGTTATTTAAAACATCAAGAGTTAACTTATCATTTTGTATCTATTTTATATTTTTTTTTATGAAATATTATTAATTTTCTAATGGTTAGATGACCTAAATAATTAATTAGGGGTAATATAGTAAAATCATGATTGAAGCAGTGAAGCGGATATGTCACAAATGACTTACATCGCAGAAAAATTTAAGTGGGTCCAATATAAGACGTCAAGCTAATTTAAAACATCAAAAGTTAATTATCATTTTAATGTCTATTTTACCTTTTTATTAAATATTATTATTTTTTAATATAAAATGACTTATAATAATTAATTAGGAGTGATATAGTTAAATCACGGCTGAAGCAGACATGTCATAAATGTCTATTTTACTCTTTTTATTAAATATTATTAATTTTCTAAGACGTAAATGACTTTTAATAAGGGATAATTACATGACTTAGAAAGTATAAGATCCTAATTACCCTATTTAACCTAAGTTTTAATTAATTACAATCCATAGTTTCTTTTGACAATTAAATACAACTCATAGTTTCTCTCTTTTGTTTTTTTTCTCTATTTCTCTTTTTTTCCAATTTTCTTTTTTTTTTTTTCATCTTTTTATGTCTTTTTACCTTATCTTTTTTTCCTTTCCATTTTTTTCTATTCTATTTTTTCCTTTTTGTTTCTTTTTTTCTTTTTCATTTTTTATACTTTTTTTTCTTTATTTTTTTTGGTTTCGGGTTTTTCATCTATTTTTTTATTTATTTTTTCTTTGCCGCCTTTTCTTTACTTTCTTTTTTCTATTTTCGTTCTTGTTTCATTTTTTTTCCTTTTTTGTCTTTTTTTTCTCTTTTCTTTTTGTATTTTTTTTCTTGTCTCTCTCTTTTTTTTTGGTGTTGTCGTATTTTATGTTTTATATATTTTTATATTGTATATTAATTTGTATCATATTATATATTTTAAATAGATTCATATTTGTATTTGATATTTTATTCACAAATACAATTTGTCATTTATATTTGTATACAAATAAATATATGAATTAATTATATTTACTTGAGTTTAAAATATATAAATATTAAATGTGTCATTTTATGCAATTGTATCGTTAGTATTTGTATGTCAAGTTTATCATTGATATTTGTATATAAACAAGTACCATTTGTATGCGTATGATTCAAGTTGTATTAGCATGTATTATTTGATATAAGTGTATCATTTGTATTTGCATAATTTAATATTTAAAATTTTGTAATTTATCATTTATATTTGTATTAATAAAATACAATTCGTATCAATGAATATTAATACAAGTGTTCGTAAAAAAGAAAACTAATAATTCTTTTTCAGTTGTTTAAAAATACAAATGACGTTGTCAACAACAAATTCAAATACAAATAAATAAAATAAGAGAAATTACAAATACAATATATGATTAATTTATAAATATAAATACAAATAGTTTTTTTAAAAATGCAAGTGCATCGACGAAAATAGATACAAATACAAATACAAATAAAATAAAATCACAAAGTACAAATACAATATGCAGTCAACCATAAAATACAAATACAAAATAATTTTTTTAAAAATACAAGTGCAAATTGTATAAAATATTAATGATGCAAATGTGAACTATAATATACAGATACAAATATGAATTATAAAATACAAATACAATTGTATCAACGAATACAAAAATATAAATGGTAGTGTGAACTATAAAATACAAATATAAGTGAGAATTACAAAATACAAATACAAATGTGAACTGTAAAATACAACTACAAATACAAGCACGAATCATAAAGTACAAATACAATTGTATCAATGAATACAAAAATATAAATGGTGGTGTGAATATAAATATAATAAGCGATTGTGGTATTTTCATCATCACTCATTACTTGTGCTCGACATAGACATATTTTCTGAAAATACAAGAAATATAATTTAAAATTTAAAAAATAGAGAAACAAAAAATACAAAAAAAAACTAAAAAGAAAAAAATAAATAGAAGCTACAATTAGAAAAGAGATTAATAAAAAAAAGCGAAAAGAAAAAATTAAAAAATTAAAATAGAAAAAAGGAAGAAAACCAAAAAGAAAAGAAAGGGAAAAATACAAAAAAGAAAAAAATAAGAAAAAATACAAAATAGTGAAAATAAAAAAAAAAGAAAAAAACACAAAAAAATGAAGGAAAAAAGAAGAAGAAAGAGAAATAGAAGTTAGAGATAGAAACGAGGAAAAAACGAAAAGAAAAAATGATGGTGAATACAAATACAATGAGCAGTTATGCTGTATTCGTCATCATCCATGGCTTGTATTCGATGTAACCATATTTTTCAAAAATACAAAAAAATATAAAATATAGAATACAACAAAAATAGAAAATTAAAAAGGAAAAAAAGAAAAAAAAAAGTAGATGCTAGAGATAAAAGAGAGGGAAAAAAATGAAAAACAAAAGAAAAGAAGAAAAAAGAGAAAAAAGTCTATAAATGAGAATTTTAAAAGTTAGGTCAAGAACACTCCTATTTTCCTGAAATCTAGATTATTTTTATGAATCTCCTTTATAATAATTAGTTAGGAATAATATAGTAAAGTCACAGTTAAAACAGCTGAAGCAAACATTTCATTCATGAAGTGTCTGTTTCAACAACGTCATCCACACTCACATATTAATAATGAATGTAACTATTTATTTAATTATATATTTTCTTTTCGTGATAAATCAGTAATAATGATTTAACTCAACCAAATAAAAAGGTAACAATAAGAAAATTTTAACTATATTTTTTGGGGCAGGTTTTATTAAAATATGATTGATATTCTACTTTTGTAGTCAATAAAAAATATGAACCTAAATAATAAAGTTTTAGTTAATTTTTTTTTTTAAATTTGATCCGAAAAAAGATGATCCAAAGTTCATGAATTTTAAAAGTATAATTATATTTATATTATTTTCAGAAATCTCACTTGAATGAGACTGTCTAATATGGATAAAAGTAAGAGCCAAAAGAGAGGAAAGAAAAAAAGAAAAAAAATGAAAAAAAAAAAAAATTAAAAAGAAAAAAAAGATGATGAATACAAATAAAATGAACGGTAATGTTGTATCCGTCATCATCCATGGCTTGTATTCGACGTAATCATACTTCTTCAAAATACAAAAAAAATATAAAATATAAAATACAATAAAAAAGAAAATTAAAAAAGAAAAAAAGAAAAAAAAAGAAAGAAAAGTAGATGCTAGAGATAAAAAAGAGAAGAAAAAAATAAAAAATAAAAGAAAAGAAGAAAAAAATCTATAAATGGTAATTTTAAAAGTTAGGTGAGGAACACTCATATTCTGCTGAAATCTAGATTATTTTTATAAATCTCCTTTATAATAATTAATTAGAAGTAAAATATTAAAGTTACAATTGAAGAAAATGAAGCAAATATATCGTTCATGAGCTGCCTGTTTCAGCAGCGTCATCCACACTCACATATTAATAACAAATGTAACTATTTATTTAATTATATATTTTCTTTTCATGATAAATCAATAAACAAGAACTTATATAAGAATCATTAGACTCTTTCATTGTTTTGTGTCCATTTTTCTCTCTTTATCTTTTTTGTTGTTTTGTTGATCTTTTCCATGCCTCACCCATGTGAAATGTTACATATCGCTTTGTATGTGTCCAGACTTTGAAGTGGGGTTGCCTTTAAAGATTGAATGCATCTCCACTTCTTTAGCTCTTTGTACGTGGGCAAGTGTTTATTTATTGGATGCATGTATAGTTATGAGTAAGTTTTATCTATATACGTTGATAATGAAAAGAATTATATTATCTGTTTAATTTAATTATTTATGATAAATTTTATTATTTTATTTTATCATATCAACCTCGGTACAAAGGGTTTTCTGTTGTTATAATTCAACTTAAATTAATGGTTCTCCTACTCCTTTAGTTCATTTTTAGGGTTAATAATTCAAATAGGCACTCAACTTATGGCTTTTCTCTTGAAAAGTCACTCAACTTAAGGTTTTTTCCTCAGAAAGTCACTCAACTTTGATTTTACTTCAAAAGTCACTTAACTATATATGTGTTTTACTTACAAAGTCACTTAACCTATTGAACTAATTTTTTCATTAAAATTTTCTAACATAAAATTTTATTTAAAACCAAAATTCTAGAAAATAAAAAATCATTTGAACTATGTAATGACATGTTCTCATATTCACTTTATATTTAGTCCTCAAAAAATTTTTAAAATATCCTAAATAGTTTATATCAATTCACTTATAATGTTGATATTGTTATAAATGTATTTACATTATAGTAAATGTCTATCAAAATCTACTTTGATATCTATTAGGATTTGAAGCATCCGTCTTTTACTCAGACTAGGAGTAAATTTCCCCTATAAATAGAAGAATTTTGTTCATTGTATTGACAATCTTATGATCTCTCATCCCTCAAGAGAAGAAATAACAATTACTCTCTCTATTCTCTCTACTCTTCTTCTTTATTCTTTCTTGTTTTATAACACGTTATCAGCATGAGACCCTGCCAAATAAGGTGAGACTATAAATATAAAGGTCAAGGTTAGTAATTTCTTATGTTATTATATTTTTCTATTAATGATATAATTATTGTTGGATTTGAGGAAAAATAATTGGTTTGGAATCATTTATATTTTAAATTTATTCCTCAAGAACAATATTATCAAAAAGGATGATAATATGTTGGGTTCAAGTCCCATCGATTCATGCCTAAGACGCCTTTATATGGATCAAATATTGATTTTGAATCTCAATACACCATATTGATGATATTGTGATGGCTAAGACAAAATAATGGGTGTTTGATGAAAAGTTTGAAATTCGACCCATTGAATATACTCCATTCCATGAAGTGAATGTAGTAACAATATATATAAGTCTGAAATATGACAACTTACTTCATTCTTGAAGTGTATGTGGTAGCAGTGCATAATATGTCTAAAAGAAGGCAAGTGATTGAATGCACGAATATACGCATGGAGGAACAATATGATAATGATCATAAAAAATGATGATATTTTCACACGCATATATGATTATAAGATATGTTAGAGAAAAGTTCTCTACATTATATGTATGCCTCGATTTGCTTCTGAAGTAGCAAAATCTTGAAAGAGGTTATAAGCTATCATAATTTGATAGGCTTAAGACATGATTATATTCCATTCCTGGGGAATGAAAAACTTATTAATGCAAACGTACACTTGATTGTGATTGTATCACAACTCACCTCCGAAAGAGGTTGAATAATTTTGAAATCTACTTCTAAAGTAGTAAATCTGAAATTTATTCATGTAATAGTAAATCTGAAATTTACTAAAGAAAAAGCACATGTCATGGTAAACTTGGAGTTTACTAGAATAAAAGTTCATAAATTGATATGAACGATTGTGACACCTCGAAGATGTGCATGTATTGAAGAACTAGAAGATTCTTCAAGAATTGTTTATGTCGTTTGTTCTCATGATAAGTTGGTTGGACCAACTAATATTGGGATTGGATCCCTTCAAATCTGAAAAATATAAAAGATGAATAAGGGCTTGTTCACCTATTATGTGATATGTTGAAAAGATGTATCAATAAGATGATCACATGTATATTCATGGTCAACCTACGTTTGACATTCATAAAGTTACTTGTTCAATATAAATTGAGCATAATTTTCAGATTGTGTAATCAAGATAATTCATCTTGATGATGATGGTTTAGCATTGAATGTCTTCGATAAATATCTAAACTATTGTTAATGAGAATAAAACTTAATGTATTGATCTGAAATATGATATATTGCAATAGCATTTGTATGTATTAGACCAATAAAT